>NC_136629.1:36830559-36985559 GCF_933228915.1 Telmatherina bonti
ACTTCTGCAGCATTTAATCCTCATGCCCAACAGCTGGGTGAATAAGTGGAAATGAGACTGTGATCAGCCTGGCCTGATATGAACAAATGCTGAATAAAGGGAAAATTAATGTTGCATGTTGTTACACTGCAAATCTTTAACTTTTTGAATGTCATTTCATTTTGCATCATTTAGTCGTCAAGGAAACAACATCCTGTCCTGATCGTAGCCCAAAGTGGCGTCAAATAATAGATCCAAATGCAGAAAAGAAAAGAAGCATGACACATAAGAACTATGTTAAAACAGTTAAATTTCTATACAATTATGTCACGTTAAATCCCTTTTTCACGACAAGTCTCCAAACTGAATAATATACAGTCGTGCACACAAATGAGTCTTTTTGTAAAATTACATGAGACTGTGTAAAATGTCAACCTGCACAATGCACCACATGAAGAAATACCTTGGCATATCTATAGAGCCTCCCTTCCCAAAGCTTTTTATCTGACTCGTCACTGTTCTTTTATTCATCATTCTATTTCTTTTCCTAGAAGGGAAGCACTGTTGGTGGAGGTCTAAACGCCCTGAAGGGAATGGAGAGATTTCAGGTGTCAAGGGAGGGAGAGGAAGAGTCAGAGAGGGATGTGAATAATAGATCAGAGAGGTGAAAGAGAAAGTGAAAAGAGTCAGGAGGAGAGAAAGGGGAGACATTATAGGTGGGAAAGAGGGAGAGGTGAAGAGAAACGGATTGAAAAAAAAAGCATCAAAAGGACAAAGTCAGACAGAAAGGAAGTCAAAATTATTCATGAGAGGGAAAGAGGGAGAAAGAAGGATGGATCATTTGCTTGGAGGGCAACCTTGACAGGAAAGTATAGCATCTGTCCGTCCATCCATCTGGTCCTTCCTGCCTCCGGTGTGGACTTGCATAAGACAGCAACTCATCTTTAATTGAGATGGGAAGCTTCTATAAATATGCCCACCTTGTTGTCTGGAGTTTAAAAAGCTCAACCTGTGATCCAGCCAGAAATAGCAGAGGATCCCCGACACAACAATAAACAAAAATGAATAAATGATACTGTCTGATCCTTTAAAAACTGTTTCAGTTATGACAAAATAAATATTCCAACTGCTGATTTTAACTGTGTAAATGTGTTTTTCTAACACTATAGAGAAATGAATGATTGCGAACTAAAGCAAAAGCTTTATATATATATATATATATATATATATATATATATATATATATATATATATATATATATATATATAATATATATGTGTGTGTGTAAAAAGTTTCATGGTTTATTGAGAAAGTAAACAAAGTGGTTTTTCCATCGTGATGGTTTCTATAACTGGACACTTAATTCAGTTTGTTATAAAGAAATTTTATTTTATTTTATTTTAACTCTTACATCTCTTAGAAAGAAAGAAAACTGTTTTGTTGGTTTTTTTTGCTTTTTTATTTTATGTCCAAGTTCAGTTTAAGAAAATACATTTTCAACTTTTTTGTCTATTTATCTTCCATATCATCACGTTCCATTGTATTAGATGAAAAGAAAAATAAACAAGTGTTCCAGGTTTTGCAGAATAGATCTTAATGAACAAAAGAGAAGGGGGAACAAAGAGTGTTGTGTCTTACCTGAGCAGATCAATTTCATCAGCATGAACCCCCCTTCAGAGTGTCTCCTATTGGCACATCTCAACAGGCAGGAAGCCAACTTGAACTGCTCTCTACCACACACTGCTGCTGCGTATGACACTACAAAGGCAGGAAGAGAGGGGAAGAGATGGGAAGATCAGCACATTAGTGAGGAGAAAATGTGAAGTGCAGGCCCAAAGCGAGCAGGGGAAGACAACACACAGCAGGCGGCTCGATGGCAAACCAGAGAAATAAATGAAAGAACGTGAGAGAAGCTGTGTTGTTTCAGGGAGGAGAGGGGAAGGGAAGGAGGGAGGCAGCAGAGACTGATGTGAGAGTCACAACCTCCAAGCCCGGCTGTTTATAAAGCCCCAGGCAGTATGCGTGTGTGTGTGTGTGTCTATGCGTGAGGCAGTCAAGTGGTCGCCCACACCAACCTGTGACTTTACAGATGTGTGTGTGTGAGTGTGTTTGTACCGTGTGTTCATTGTTGTTTCCGGAACATGGCCACAGGGTTGAAGTGTTCCAATCAATACCATAACCACACACACACGCGCACACACACACACACACACACACACACACACACACACACACACACACACACACACACACACACACACACACACACACACACACACACACACACACAAATACACGAATACTACTGTTTCACCACTAAGACTCAGCTTTAGCTAAATATGAGCAAAATGGGAAGCAGGCAAAGTAACTACCCTGTAAATTATTACAATTAGTTGATATTTTAATCTTAATATAAGTTTAAATAAGGAGTATTACATGTGGAGTGCAAGAGGTTGACTTATTAATGGACTTAATCAATAGAAATATGAATAATTGCAGGTGAGAGATGTGGACTCATACAACAACATTGTGTTGTTAATTTGGGAGCTAAGCTTTACACAGTACTTTTTCATTTTTTAGGTATTTTTGATAGTTTGGTTTATCAATATTTAGGAACAATCAATGTGTTTAAGAAAAGCATAAAAAGAACAATATTAAAGACTTATGAAGAGTTAGAGGCATAATGTGAATTACCTTTACGATGGTGTTACATTTCTGAATATCTGTAAATGCTTTCAAAACTATTAAAAGAAAGGAATGCAATGTGTAATTAATGCAAATTTTGGAATAACTGGATGTTTATGTGAATATTGTAAAATGTATAATAAGAATGGACACAGGATGATTATGAAATTAAGGGACAGATATCATAGGTTTGCTCTTCTTTCTGCTCCTTTTCATTCAAGCCATATTTAATTGGCAGTCTTATTTTGTATTAACTTTTATGTTTTGAATGAAACAAATAAAAATAAAATGAAAATATTTCAAATGATATAAAAGGATTTCTATTTATTTCAGTAAGAAGTAAAATAAATTTTAACCCTTTCATGCGTAGTGACCACACAGTGGACACCTATTTACAAGTTTTTTTTTCTTGCATATCCATAAATAAGGGTGGTATTTTTTGTAAATAAACCACTTCAGTGGATGTTAGTGAGTCATCCAATACATTTCCACTCACTGGAGAATAAATAAATATATGATATAATCAAACATGAAGTAATTACGCAAGTTTGCCTTTGCGATAAAAGGAAAAGAAAATGGTACAGCTATATTTTATACAATATATATATATAATGCAATTATGATTATATATTATATTATAAAGATTTCAGAGTACTTTAAAATAACTCATAAATTATGATCAATTATAAGTATCACTAATAAACAAAAATTACTATTGCATATGTTTGTAGAGGTAAAATACTAAAAAAAAATAAATTTAAAAAATGTTGCATTGTTTGTTAATTTGTGCATGAAAGGGTTAAATAAATACTAATATCATGTTCATATAGGTTAAATGTCTCAGTTTTCTTCTTGTTTCTTATTTTTATGGTTAATAACACCAATTATTTAGATAAAATCATATGTTAAAAAAAAAAAAAAAAAATCGCTCATCTTGATAATCTGCCTCCAAATCATCTTTGTGGGTTTTCAGCTACACGGATTGGAAATATTTTACCATACTGACCTCATATAATCTATAATCTATAGTTTCCGTATATAGACAATTTATAGACATAGACAATATATTGATTGATAATTGAAAACATATGTGCATCCCTGCGTGCGACAACAACTCTACAGGTAGTTTCTGCACGATAAGAGTTGGTTTACGTCAGTTTAGCAACAACACATCTGATCCTGCTGCAGAGCATGGGCAGTTTTAAATGATCAGTTTGTTTGAGTAAGGTTAACTTAAAATAATCATGTCTGAAAAAGGAAAAAACAAGATTTTGTGTCATCAAGTTTCTTTTACAGCTTTCAGGAAACTGAGATTGATCAAGTCTACATGAGCTCAATAAACTGAAATAATTCCAGCACACTCTACTCAGTCACTGCAGACAATAGAACATTTTCTGTTCTTTTTTTAAAAAATTATTAATATTTATTTATTTTTTCCAGGGGCAGCAAGTTTGCATTTTTGATTTAATTTGCTAGATTTTACAGGTATTTGCTCTTGTTCAGGGATCTCCGGCCCTGCAGGGTTGTTGTCCTGCAGGTTTTAGATGTTTCCCTGCTGCAATACACCTGATTCAGATGTAATGTATCTCCAACAGCCCAAACTGTGCAAACTGTTAGTCTGATTCAGATGTGCTGAATCAGGAAAATATCCAAAACCTGCAGGACACCAACCCTCAAGGACCACCAGGACTGAGGATTCCAGATCTAGTACGTCAAAGCTGAACCAAAGCAAAGTACTAGAGTATTCCCATTCTGATACTTTCTGCTTCATCTCCACCAGATTTCAGTTTCTACTGAGTTACATTTAATAACAGATATATTCTCTTTTCACATGAAGACTTTTACAGCAGCCTTATGAAACACAAAACTTTAGCAATATTTGAGACTCTCTTAAAATGTGTTTCCATTAGCGGGTTTTTATTGCGATATTTAGTTTTTGTGCAGTTCTAGGTGTCATGGAAACGCAGAGTTTTCAGTGTGGGAGGGGGCACATGCCACAGGGGTCTGAAGCCAGATGCAGCTGACAGGCTCGTCTTTTTGCCAAAAATATGTAAATTAAACAAAAAAACAGCAAGAATGTAATAATACATGCATGTTAGAAATATAGCTTTAACAACATTCAGGGATTTTTTAAAATAGTATTTCATATCAAAGAGGTCCATTTTCTCTAAACACGCGTTAAATATAAAGAAACATTCATTTTCATTAGCTCATTACCAAAGTGGGGAATTGTTTTGGTTATTTAATGTCAAAATACTCTAAAAGGAATCAGTATTTTTCTTCCAATAGGAGGCATTTTTATTTATTAATTTTATTAGTTTTTTATTTTAGAATAAAGTTACACAAGTGAAGAGAGGCCTAATCTTAAATGTATGATCAAAAGTTAAAAACTATCTCACAGTGGAAATGCACAAAGTGCAAACATATTTCTTATAATGTTTACAGCGGCAGCGCCTGCTTCTCTTTTTACAGTCTTCTTTACAGCTTGTTTAGTTGCACTTTAAATTCAGGTAAACTCCTAGGCTGACTGTAATAAAAGCATTTTTAAAAAAGACTAATTTTTGACATTTGTAATTTATTACTATTATTTTCTTTACAGTAAGGGGAAAAAAATCAATTAAAATCGGATTTGGTTTAAAAAAATCAGAGATTTTATTTTTCGGCCATATTGCCCAGCCCTAAAGTGTTACATTTCTACATTTCAAATCCCCAAGATCATGAATCCACAAACCAGACACGTACACAACATGCAACACACGCATCCACACATGTATATGGAATTAGAAGTCCTGACCGTCACTAATCGCAGCGGGGAAGCTAAGACACTGGAAAAAACGACACACATTAAACCTATAGTCCAAAGAAATGCGTCAAATCTATGAAAATAATTCTGATAAACAGTCTATTTCTTCCTACTACACTACTTCATATACACTAAGCAGGTTCCAGTTGGAATGAACTGCACTGGAGCTACAAGATACAAAGTACACATGTGTTGATGGTAAATTATAAACTCCTGGTCACATGATAACTGATCATCACCGAAATTTCCTGATGGTTGTAGATCAGCACATGCGATAAACTTCACAAACATCTGATCTAAATACCTTCTCCACAACTGCTTAATACCGTTATGATGCTCAAGAAGTAAAGAACACCAGTATTTCTGTCTTTAGCTTGACTCTAGACATCGTTTTTACTGGCTCCTACAGTCTGCTGACTGCATGGATATTTTTACCTCAACCAAACTTCACTTCCCATGTTGCTGAAGCTATTTTGAGTTTACCTCATGCCAAAGTTTAGCATCAAGCCGACGCTGGGGCCCTTCCATCTTTCATCACACCTTGTCCTCCCACGACACTCCAGCTAACCGTGAGATGCGCCCATTTTTAAAACCATTTGGAGAAAAAAAAAATAAAAAAATTAATGCATGTTGCTATAAAAAAAAAACAATTTTTTTTTCACCTTTAAGAATATAAAGCTGACATTAGTTAATTTTGTTTTGATATAAACTTATTAAGGTATGCCATGTATAAAATGCATGATAACATAATAATAAATTTTTTTGTTATTTAACTCTGGGGAAAAAAAAATATATTTGGAGAAGTTTTAATGATGGTCATACTCTCCAGTTTGGGACATTTTGTTGCTTTAGATGCACAACTTGTCAGGTTTTTAACAGTTTCTCCACAAGCAGGCTTGTCTGGTGATTAATCATTTTTACTGACATCTTTGGCTCTTAGTGATGAACATAAACCGACTCGTTAGTTCCTGCAAACAACCGTTCTGAAAACAGAATCCAAATAGTCGACTCTGTAACACTTTCAATCAGCTGAATTACAAATGAAAAAAATAAAGAATTGTAATCCCTTATGTCCTGTGCACACACACACACACACACACACACACACACACACACACATATGCAAATACACAATTTGTACAGGAATGCAACTGTACGCACATTTGTGAGTCACAAAACAACAATCCATTCTGCATTGTTGTTACATAATTGTCCCTGCTCACATAGAAAGATATTACAGACAACACACTCTGGCAGCTAGACTGAACAATTTTTCCTCTTCTTCACAACACACACACACACACACACACATGCAGTTGAGTGATTGTGTGTCTTTGTGAGAGTGAACAGAACTCGCAGGATTAGTGTCAACTGTGCAGCCGATGCAGCAGGAACAACTGAAGCTAGCGGAGAAACTGCTACAGCGAGAGCTGTGAGAGAAAAGTCTTGGATCTTCTGCTTCACTGTTAAATAATGTTTTTATGAAGAACTTCTGTTGTGCAACTTAAAGAGGTTGCTAGTTTTTCCATTTGTCTTACGTTTGAGGAATTTCTATCTGATCAGATTCACCAGGTTTTGTATTTCAACACATTAATTGTTGATATTAACTTGCTTTTAACCTTTTATTGATCTTTATTTTTATGCTCTTCCTTTTTAATGAATGACAACAAGTTAAATTCTGCTGTGACCAAATAGAGGAACTGTGCAGCTAAGAAAAAGATCAGGAATTTTTATTTCTCTTTAGCATATCTTCAAGAACTAAAAGCAATTCACAGTATAACATTTATCGAAAAATAATTTGGATAATCAGATAAGAGCTACAGTCCGAAGCGGTGCCTTTAAAACATAATACAGCCACACAGCACTCTCTAATATACGCTCATTATATATTGACTTTTTTATGATAAAGATACATCATTTAATAGCTGGAAAAATGAGACGTGTGGATTAGTTTTCAGAGACTTGAATGTGGTTTAAATATGGAGATGATATAATTTCTCTACAGAGTTGGTTCGCTCATATTTGCCAACATGACACAACTGCCAATTTCTCAAAATCGCGTGCAAGTGTCCTCAGAGAGAGCTGGTCGCAGATGAAAGGCTTGTGAAAACCCCAAATGGACAGGCAGAGCAGAAGATGGTGTAAATACTTCACGTTTCAAAGGCAGCAACAGAAATGACTTTTACGTTGTAAAACAAACCATACAGAGGCTGTCTGAGGTCGATAAGTGTGTGACTGTGTCACAGATAAGAACCTCTACCAGTTTGGTTGGTTGGAAATCTACGGTGGAGGGCTAAACGCCCCCCAGATCAGCCAATAGCCATGAATGACGGGAGAAGAGAGTGAGAGACAGGACCAGTTAGAGAAAGAAAAACTGACAATATCATGTATTGCCTGTAGCTACCAGGGTAGTCTATCATTTCTTCATCTCACTTCCTGGTATTCCCGCTCTGTGATGCTCTCTGATGTCCCTTTCTCCCTCCTCTCATCCATCTCCTCCCAGCTCTCTGTGACAGTCCATTTGGCCCACACAGCCCTGTCATCCATTCAACCTGTCAGTCTTGGCTACGGCACCAATCTCACAGCGACTTGCGTTCGTAGTCCAGCAAGCAGGAACCGTGGTTAGAGAATCCATGCCATTGCTAAAAGCCCAAGAGTCCAGTTTCTGTGACAGCTGGGTCACGGAGTCGACCCCACAGTGACACAGTGAGAGATTTGGTCCATGCAGAACGGGGCCAAAATCCATCGTTTCAAGGTTTTCACACATCTTTGCTCGTTGTCAACGCACTTAGCTTCAGTTTTCTCTGACAGCTGTAACACAAGCAGCTTTTAAAGATATGATGACAATAAGTCATGGGTAGGGTTTATAAGATTAATTCTTCTTCCTACTCCAATTTTCTTTTCTTATTTATATGAAATGTACTGCAATTCTTGTGTAGTAGTTGTTGTAACTCTGGAGTATGTTTTCTGTTATTGTTTTTTGGATTTGCCAATATATTATGGAAAAGAAAAGAGAATAAAAATGTTAAAATGAAAAAAAAAGTTAAGTCATCTATTTTTTTTTTGCCATTTTCAAATCAAATTATTTTTAATTTTGAGTGAAGAAGTGCTTTATTTGTCATATATATATTTGCATTTTTGTGAGAAATTAAATTTAGGAACCCAATTTTAGCTTACACTGACCAAGTGTGCGTGCATGTGATTGTTTGACTCGTTGACCCTGTGATGGACTGGCCATCTGTCCAAGTTGTACCTCACCTCCCGCTAGATGACAGTTGGAATTGTCTTCATCCTGTTCCTCCTGATAGAGACCCTGGACAGGATCGTAGATGGATGGATGACTTCATGAAATAAGTAGTTGAGGGAATTTGAGCATTTGTAGGACACTGGTGCTCGCAGCTCTGGGAGCTTCTTAATCCTCGCTACACAATTACTAATTAGTGCCAACGCACTGAAGAAATCTGATGAGCGAGTCAATATTTTGAATTATTCTGGATAAAAAAAAAACTTAATGTATGAAAAAATGTATGAAATTCTTCTGACAGTAGCATTTTTCATACAAATGGCACAAAAAGAACTAATACAGTCTCATTGCATTTCATGAAGCTGTTACTGAAGGAACAACTCCGCTTGACCAGGTGGAAAAAAAATATGTATTAAACTGAATTCAGTTCAGCTTTATATTTCACACCAGTCACCTCAAGGAACATTACAGACATAACCGATTCAAGCCAGTTCATGTATCTATAAATGATGGTCTGGCTACTGTGTTGTTTTTTTCTAAATGAAATCAAGAAAAATGACAAGCAAAAAAGGTTTTGTACATTTTTTTGTTGTTGTTTTTAGTCCACAAAAATCAGCACTATCAAAGAATTGTGAGAATTGCCGTTTAAATAAAAATGGCACCCAAGAAATCGGAATCGAATCGGATCAAATGGGAACAAAAGCATATTGTCACATTCTGTGCCAGAAATCTATTTCACAAGTTCTCCTAGTGAAGTTTTCATTTCATCAAACCGAACATTTGTACCGCAGTGGATCACAAAAACAGTTGTCTGCTTCCAGCGTTCGATACAGTCCTAAGGCGTCATCTGCTGACTGTGATGCATTTGAGCTTCGTCACTTCCCAGCTGTCAGAAATCTTCAGTGTTTAATGAAGGATCTCTTTTTAATGCTGCTGCTTTTTTCTGTCATTAATAAAGTCTGTGAAAGTACCATTAGGTTACTTTCATTTAGGTAACATACGACTGTGGTGGAACTGAAATCGAACAAACTAATTTTGTCACAACAGAAGCTTTTGTATAAAATTCTGTTTTAAAAATGGAAAATGTCAGAGCAAAAAGGTGCTTCTGATTCTTAACGTAGATACAGATTCACACAGACAGGCTCAAGTAAAACGTCACGATACAATACGATACTATACGATACTGTACGATACTATACGATACTATACGATACTGTACGATACTGTACGATACTGTACGATACTATACGATAGTGTACGATACTATACCATACGATGCAATACGATACTATACGATACTGTACGATACTATACGATACTATACGATACGGTACAATACTATACGATACTGTACGATACTATACCATACGATACTATACGATACTGTACGATACTATACCATACGATGCAATACGATACTATACGATACTGTACGATACTATACGATACTATACGATACGGTACGATACTATACGATACTGTACGATACTGTACGATACTATACCATACGATGCAATACGATACTATACGATACTGTACGATACTATACGATACTATACCATACGATGCAATACGATACTATACGATACTGTACGATACTATACGATGCAATACGATACTGTACGATACTGTACGATACTATACGATACTATACAATACTGTACGATACTATACCATACGATGCAATACGATGCAATACGATACTGTACGATACTGTACGATACTATACGATACTGTACGATACTGTACGATACTGTACGATACTATACGATACTATACGATACTATACAATACTGTACGATACTATACCATACGATGCAATTCGATACTATACGATACTGTACGATACTGTACGATACTGTACGATACTGTACGATACTATACGATACTGTACGATACTGTACGATACTATACCATACGATGCAATACGATACTATACGATACTGTACGATACTGTACGATACAGTACGATACTGTACGATACTATACGATACTATACGATACTGTACGATACTGTATGATACTATACGATACTGTACGATACTGTACGATACTATACGATACTGTACGATACTATACAATACTATACCAGACGATGCAATGGTCTTTAAAGAGGACATTTAGTGCTTTTAAATGGTACCTCATTTGTGTGTGTGTGGAGGGGCTTTTGTGAACTTTCTTTCTCTTCTCAAGAAAAATGGCCTCCACTGAACAAACATGTTTTATGGGAAGAGCAAAAGTGCATAATACTTTTCTTAGTGCTGATTTTTACTTGAAATTTTGTAGTTATATTTTCATTGAATATCTTATAAACACATTAAATGATTTCTTAGATAAATATAACTATATTTTACCACAGTGGACATTTGTAGTTACACATTTTTTTTCCTGGTAGTCAGGAGGATATTGTAGTGTGCTAAGTGAAAGTACTCTCTGGTGCTTCGATGTTATTACCGCTACTGAATCCAGGGAGAATCACAAATGTGAAAATGTCAACATCTTGCACAAGTTGGAGTGTCCTGTCAGGTGATGAGGTACAGAACGTAATGCATAATTATTACGTTACAAGCTGCCCTCCATGTATTTGGTACGACTGTACACTGTGGGCTAACTAACAAAACTAGCATCTCTGCCGTTTCATACAGCAGTAACAGTAAATGATGCGACTCAAACAGGAGGATAAAGTAGCTGCTGGACTACCTGCCCTGTTTCTAAGATAACACCAAAATAAACTTCACTGTTAGACTGAATGAACTAAATGAACCTCCACCTCAGTTCTGACGTCCCTCATTGTGAACTGTCTCCATCTGCTAAACGCTACACCCATGTGCTCCTGTTTTCTCCCCATTTTTATTTCTTTTCCTACTCTTGGCTCATTTGTCCCCCTCTCAAACAGTGTGGATCGTCCTCCATTTCAATGAAAAAGGGCAGCTAAGCTGAGAGAACACTTTAGTTTTGATGTGGTTTTATTTAGACTTCAGGATAATATGTGTTTATGAAAGCAATACTTGATTTTTGCTAATAAAAAAAGCAAATAAGTTAAACATGTCTCATAATTTTGTGAAGCATTGCCCTGAAGATTTAAGGTAAATGCACCACATATATATGTTTTCACACCAAAGTAAATCGCCACAGATCACGTGAAATTAAAACCAATCTGTTCAACTTCAGCAGCACGACGACTACAGAAACACTTTTCTGACATCTTTTTTCTTCCATAGAGAAACGTGAAAGAATCAGTTTCAGTTTTGACAACATATAACCTTCCTTATGGACATGTTAGTTGCATGTAGATACAATATGTAAGGATGACTTCAGGCTTTAACATCTATTCGTCTGAGTTAGAAAATGATCTTTGTTCAGGTTTAAGTTCATGGACAGCACTCTTTTTTTCACACATGCGCTCATGCCCGCTAGAGGGTGGATCATTTTAATCCTTTTATGCCTTCATTCATACGTTCCACAAGGACATATTTTGAGGAAGAAGTCTTACATTTTAAACTGAGTCCATGTGAGCTGAGCAGTCTTTGGTTTAATGTATTTGTTAGAAATCACAGTTTAAGTGTCAGAGGGGCTTTTTGTTGCAATGACCTTCACAGCTGGCTGAAAAGAGGCACCTCTTAGATAACCCCCGGCAGGGCTTTAATTCTCTCCAGGGAGCCCAGTACAAAGAACTACATGCAGTCTTGACTCTGTGAGGCTGCTTCAATCAAGCCACAGCCACAGAACACTCTCACACATTTTAGGACATAAATTTAGACTTTAAACCTATTTTGGGCTTTTTTTTAAACTATATTTTCTCTTGTACTGTGAATATTTTTTGTTAGATTTTTTAAAATCCTCCCTGATCAGATTTATATTTTCCCTCTTTGTAGTGACTTAAATGCATTTTCTGTATTTCTGCATTTTCTTAATGGATCCCAGTTTGACCAGCAGTCCTCTGTGTTACTGTTGCTATGTGTGCAGGGTTGTAAGGCTACTGTACGTCACTGCTGAAACAAAGGAGTCAAAGTGTGTGGGAGGAAAGCTGAGCGAGAGAAAGATGAGTCTGTCCAAAATCACTACAGTACACCTACAACGCTGCTCCTGGGTTCTCCAGTGTGTTAGCGGCATCCAAAAGTAAATTTCACCATATGGTTGATGGCTTCCTGTACTGTTTGTGTGTGTTTATTTTGAGTTTATATGGATAGGAATGGTACAATGCTGAGAAAAAACTGATTATTTTGTATTTGAAATGATGATGTATAATCAAATCAGACATTTTAAAATACTGTCTGATTATTTTGGACTGAACACGAACTAATAACTCTTATTTCTTTGATAAATGGGACACATCATTGAAACCAAAGGGCAAACCGGTGCCCCCTCTGACTGCCTTGAGGCTTTGGCGAGCCTCATAACCTCAATTCTAGGAAGCATCAGGAGACTACAGATGTTTGTTTGCAAACCTCTGCTGCTGACTTTCAGTGTGAGGAAACTGATCACTTGCTGATTAGTTATCATTGAATGCAGGGAGAGTATTTATGCAGGTGTTGCTGCACAGTTCTCCAGTGCACCAAAAGGATCTGATCATGTTGAAGCTCCTGAAGGTCTGCAGCAGTCACATTGGGGTTTTTTATGCACTTCTGTCATAAGCAGTTATCTCTAAAAGTTTCCAGCCTTTGATTTTTTCCTTTTACTAACATTTCTGCACACTACAGGAGAAACTAGCATGAAAACAGTAGAAATTTGAATTTTTATTAACTTGCCATTTATATAAACACTTAAGTAGCCAGGAAATGATGGTGTGACACCTTGTTAAAAGTTAAGTCATAAAAAATCTCAGAAGATGTTCTCCACTTTGATCTGTTCTTCAACTTGCTTTTCTAATATTTAAGCTAATATACCTAAAGATGCCTTCCACAATAAATGCAGCTGAAAAATCGTAGGATGGATATTTTGCAATATAAAATGGAAACATAATCACCACAGAGATATTCTCTTATACATAATAACTACAAGCCTACATAGGCTACAATTCGTTTTAATACATTTTTATTCCTCTCCTGTAAGTCTTCAGGGCTGGAAGGTTATATTATATAATATTCAGTGGGAGGAAAATGCAGTGAAGAGGTTGTCAGCACAAACTAACTCCCAAGTGCTTCAGACACAACCTGCAAGCAAACCTGCCT
This sequence comes from Telmatherina bonti, assembly GCF_933228915.1. Classification (NCBI taxonomy): domain Eukaryota; kingdom Metazoa; phylum Chordata; class Actinopteri; order Atheriniformes; family Telmatherinidae; genus Telmatherina; species Telmatherina bonti. The sequence continues at coordinate 36,844,443 of NC_136629.1, forward strand.
CCCATTCCCCAGCCAAGCGCTACTTTTGCAGGCTCCAGACGTTTTGTAGAAAGACATCAGCAGAGTTCATGACAAGAAGAAGAAGAAAAAGCGCGTGACAGAGTCGATTTGCTGCTTACCTGCAAAAATGCAGAAATGCGGGTCAGGTGTCCTCTCATCGGCTCACGTTACTGACACCAGGAACAGCATCCCAGTTTGGTCACCAGTACCCACTCCGATGGTCCTCCCCCCCCCCACCCCCACCCCCCTTCTCTCCTCTCTCCCCTGGGACTTGGCCCACCTCCTCAGAATAGCGCTTCGTTCAGCTGAAGCTCGTGATTTACCCACGTCCACGCGACCATCAACACAGAGCAGAGAAGCGTCCGAACATCCTGCTCGCGCTCTGCGCGGTCCCGTCCTCACACATCCCCCCCATCACCTGCTCCAGTCCTGCACAGCTTTCTGCTTTCTTCTACGATCCCCCCTCTCTCCGTGCCATCATCATCATCATCATCATCATCCTCAGCATCCCCTCTCATCCGCGTTGCTCCCCCGCATCCTCATCATGCGTCTCTGACTCTGTCCTCTGCTTCCTCTCTGTCCCGTGGCTTCTCTGCAGCCCAGAAAGTGTGTCAAGCTCGGGAAGAGGAGCGCATCATCCAGAGCAGGCATGTGCAGGCAGAGACAGCCAGCAGGGAAACCCCTTTGCGAACAAACAAACAAACAAACAAACAAAACCTTCTTCCGGTTTGTTTGTTTGTTTGGGAAAATGGTCCATTTAGCAGGAAACTAAAAGTAACCTATCAGGCAGGCTGAAAAGGACCTTGGTCTTTTTTTTTTCATATTAAAAATCTTAATAAAGGTAAAAACGCTCATAAATCTGCATGTTTACGTTTTAATGCAAACAGAAGTTTAGAAAATAATGACTGCAGATGAACGTGTGGAGAAAGCAGCAGAAGAGGAAGTAGAATAAAATGATATCCTGCAGCATCACTGGAAGTTAACTCAGTTAACTTGTTTTCCATGGATGCTTTCAGCCTACAGGACAATCTGACACGTTACATCCCCCTCTAGTGGCGCCGCGGAGGCGCGTGCAACACTTAGATTAAATAAATAAACAGAATGACTGATTGCAATATAATTTTATCCAGTATAAGATGGTAGAACTTTTCTACTGTTTACAATGGTGAGATGAGTTTTTGAAACTGAAAATAAAGTAAAATAAAACAACTTGAGACTACAAAGTTTCTATCCTTGTAGTGAAAACCTCTAATGAACCATGGAGCCTAAATCAGCTCAACTGTGGGTCATTCTGCACGTGGCTGTGCTCGCTGGCTCTCCAGTGTGTGTTCCAGTAAGCGAGTCGGCCTCTGATGGCTTCATGGGTGCCAACATTTTCCATCAAGCTACAAAGATTTGCTTTTTGTTTGTTTGTTTTCTCCTTGGTGTGGGAGAAAATGCTGACCTGCACAAACCCCTGATCTAAGTGTTGGTGAAGGCCTTGTCTCCCAACAATCAGTGACCAATCTCCTCATTCTGCTGAGTGGCGATATCTGCAGCTGAGTCCTGAATGAGGCTGTTATTCCACTCCTGTTCCTGGTTACAATAAAAGGATAAATGTCCTAAACGTTCAGATTAAGCCAGATTATTTTAGAGTCTGAAAAAATGCTGAATTCACTCAGATTCTTTTATTTTCCTGAGATGTGTTCTTGTGTTTATTTAGCCAAATTCCTTGATTTATGCCATCCAGGTTATTCTGTGGAGTTGTATGAATAGAGATATGTTTCCACCTTTTACCTGCCTCTTATCATTTCCCACCACGAGTTGATCAGGTGCTTCTTCATCCTGCTTCAGGACTGAGAACTCGTAGCAAACAGAGATTTTCAAAACCAAATGTTTACAGTAAATCTCTTTAATGCTTCTTTGTTAATGTGACATTTTTATATTTTTTGCACATTTTATGCCATCTACATATTTATACACCTGCACTAAATCCATCCAACATACTTTCCCCAGTAAGTTAGGAAGAATAAAACCACTCGGCATCCCTTACATTGTTCCTGAATCCTCCAGATTTACATACTGCAATGCATGACAACATCCATGATGCAGAACCTGCAGATTTCTGCAGAACACAAACATGTTCTGCAGAGATCTTTATTAATCCATTTCCCAGCTTTGTGCCAGTACAACCCAGTGCAGCAGCAGAGACATAATTTGTTTGTTTAAATGAATGTGTATTTATTGTACACATGATGTGATTTTCAGGCACACAAGTACTTTAAAGCGATTAAATAAAATATTTTTATGCAGTTCTTTTTCCGGATCATTTAGACAAAGAAAACTTGTTTGCTTCCTTTTAACTTCAGAGTCCAATGAATTTCTGCTTTCTGCCTGAGTTAATGTGGAAAGAATCACTTCTAAACTTTATCCAAAGGACAGGTAATTTGTGTAAATTTGGGTTTCATGGCTTCTTGATTTTAGGGGGATTTGATGGGTAACATTGTTTTTTCTCTTTCTTTTATTTTTAGTATAAAGCATATAAAGCGCTACATCTTTTATTGAATGAAAAGCGCTTTATAAAGATTGATTGGTTGACAGATATTCAAACAGGATTTTTAACTCAAATTAATCCTATACTGTTTTCTAATTAGTATTTTTCTGTTAGAAAGGACTTTTATTTATTTAAAGAAATTGGATTTTCTTTTTTATTTTGTTTTTTCAGTGAAGGAGCAGAAGTTTCTTTTTAGTGTGAAAATTTTTTTCCTCTTCGTTTAATAATTAATTACCCTAAATGGCTTTTACTGTTTACTGTTTGCAGCCTATTCTGTTCTATTCTAATTTATTCTATTCTATTCTACAGTCATTTAGCAGACGCTTTTATCCAAAGCGACTTGCATATGAGTGAGAACAACACAAGCACCTGGATGTAAATGTCTCTTAGCTTCTGATGGAAAATAAAAACAGTTTCTATTTTCTATTAAATCATTTTTAAATTAATATATTAGTGTCTGATTGCTCTTTAGAACATGATTAATTATTTGTGTATTTTCTGACTTAATTCAGCATCAAAACATAAGTTCAACGTAGCAGACTGTAAAATGTGTAAAATGTTGACATCAGGCTGTAGTTCATACTTTTAACCACACCATGGAGACAGAGGACCACCTTCTTCTTTCTTTTCTTCTTTTGTTTTCAGCAGGTTGACAGCTTCTGCTGACTTTCACTTTGTTGGTTGGAAAGTTATCAAAGTTTTTTTTTTCTATTTATAAAGAATAAAACATAATAATCCATATTCTTAACAATCTTTATGTATTTATTTTACATTATTCTGTTCAACATGAAACACAGTGATAATCTGGCTGCCCCCAAACAGATTTGTTTTGCTATCGGGAGCTTTAAGGTAATTAAGATTTGTGGAAATAAGTAGTATTCTTTCCTTTTTGTAAGAAATGAGCTTATTGCTGAATCATATATTAATGGTGGATCTGAAAGGGGAGATAAAAGAAGGAGAGTTGAGGAAATGGTGAAATGACAGAAAGCAAAGCAACATCTTTACAATCAAACCAGAACCGATTAAAACTCAGACAAGCAGCTGCTGTTTAGGAAAGAAACTTTACAGTGAATATCATAAATAAGAAAGAAAAGGCAGGAGGTTAGTAAGAGAATCTAGAGGAAGAACAACATCCTGCAGGTTTATTATCTGACAGCTTGTTTTAGCAGTGACTGTGTGTGTCTGAGTGATTGTGTGTGAGAGTGTGTGTCAAAGCAAATCAAAGTTACGAAGCACCTTTCATACAAAAAGAAGCACAAAGTGCTTTATTATTTAAAAAAACAACAACATATACTTAATCATAAACACTCACACATATAACATACACCCCCCCTTCTTTCTGTGCAACTGAATATTATTATGATAATACCTGGCCTGACGCTGCTGTGAGGAAAACGATATGTAGAGGATCGGCCCAGTCCAGAACAAAAGGCCACCACCACTGGAAACCACCCAGATCACAGCCATCTAGAGAGGGGTGATCCCCATGGCAACCACCCTGCAGACCGGCAGTCAGAGCCCCAGGCAGGGAGGACCCCCATGAGGAACACTGCAGTTAAAATATTCATCAACTATAAGAGCAAATAAAAGCAAGACGTGTAAAATATAAATAAAGCAATAAAAAAATGAACAGAAAAGTACATCTTTAAATAAGAAATACATTATAAAGATGATATCATGAATTAACATAGTTTAAAAAAAGATCTAATTTAAAAATTAAAAGCAATAAAAATGATGTGAAGAATCAAAATATAAAACATAATTTTATGAGCGTGATTGTGCAAATGCAGCTATGCCCCCCCCTCTCCAAGGAGCAGACACTGGAGTTCCAAGACCCCTGCAACCGCCATGGAGCACAGAGCCCTGGCATGCTAACTGCAAGGAAGACACATGCACATGCACATGCACACGCACAGAAGACAGCAGAGAAGCATCCCCACATTTATGGAGCACAGGTTGCAGGGAGGACAGCCCACCAGCCTGCCGAGCATGAGCACAGCACAGAGACCGGGACCAGTTCACTGGTCATTTATTTCATTTCAACTCCTTTTAGCAATAAAATATATTTGAAATGTTCAGTTCACCTCAACATTGTTCATGTTCAGTGTTTAATGATGATGATGTACATGTTAATATATCTTTTATTATTCTGACATCGGTTACCGTCTCCACGCCCCCACCTGAGCTCTTCTAAATCCTCCGACTATGCAGAAGAGATGGAGCAATTAGGAGAAAGGAATATCCTCCTCTTCATAAACAGGATATTATTCAAGCTGTGGCAGTGCCAGACTTTGTTTAAAGTACCTTTTGTTTACACGCTTTGGGTTTTCACACAGAAAAAAACCTTCTTCGGTGTACGAGAGACAACGTGTCCCAGAGGATTATTCACCAGCAGGTCGTGCATTTAGCTCTGCTTCTATTCTTTAGGTCCAACCACAGCATGTCTGTCTGTCTCTCAACCATTCAGTGAAGTTTGAGGCTTAAGTGGTGTCTACATCCGCAGCAGTTTGAAAGCAGGTTTATTTGTCAGCGTGTAAGTGGGATGTTTGATGCCGCTCTGCTGTTGTGATGGTTGACTGCAGGGCTCCTCAGACCAGGAATTACAGCTCGCCTTGTTTCATTTGGGCAGGGTAACGGGCATATTTCACTAATCCTGCTTTGCCATGACTCAAATGTGTGGAATTATACCTCAAAACCTGGTAATACCAGCAACTATCCACTTTGCTACAGAGCATGCCTGGGTTTTATTTCTTCTCATGACAAAGACAACAACACACCTGCTTAACAGACCACCTGAGAGCGAGGCAACAAAAGCATCCCTATGCAAATCCTGACACACATCATGTATGCAGCAGTGTTTAGTCTGTTTGTGTTGCACCACAGTGAAATATTTACACATCCAATCCCATGAAAAGGCTTTTTTCTCTCTCTGCGTTCACAACAGGGACAGACTGTTTTTATTTAAAAGATTTTATCAGAAGAAGCAGGCGAGGAGACGAGTTGGCAGGTTTTAGGAAAACCTTCAGTTTGTCCCTGACAATGCAGATGTGTTTCATGTCGGACGTGACAGAAAGACGTTCACATTCAGCTGAATTTGGCTTGAAAACCTTCGATGCATCATGGAAACATGATTCTTGTTAAAACTCGCTGACTTTTATTCTGATGTCTTGTCTCTGTTTTGTTTTCAGAGATTCCAAAAGACCTAATGTCTCCTGCTCATGTGTTTGAAGTAAGAAATAACTTTGGGACTTTTTTGCATCTGCTGACAAGATTTATATAAAAAAAAGCTGTTTTGAATTTATCGCCTTCATGTGACATTATTCAGCAGTGTGAGGAATAATATTTTTCTTCCTCTTGATCTTTGTCCCCCCCCCCCCCCCCCCCAGACAGTTTCATACTGAGATCACTTTTTGGATGCATCGTATACTTTCCATTTTTCTGGCTGCTGCTTCACATCAAGCAGCAAATTCAAGGTTATTTGCTCATCATTTTCCTGGAGTGGTTTGAAATCATGAGATTACATTGAGGAACACAGCTTTTGGGGGTCTGAATGCTGCTTGGGCGTATATCCAGCATCTGTAATGAATGACCAAAGGGGCCGCAGGGCTCGGAATGATAACAGCGTACGAATTGATTCCTTTCCTCGCATGTGATAACATCTGTCTTTTTCTGCCCTCTGGGTTTATTTTGCAAGAGCTACATCTGTTAGGTGAATGTTTCACAGCTAAAGATTGATGTTTCTTCACACACCAGCAACACAGAAAATTCTGAACATATGAGATGTTTGCACATAATCATGACGATGGATGACAAACAGAGGAAGATTAATATAAAGATGATTTTGTAAGAAAGTAAAGAGTACTACACAGAAACATCCCATGTCAAATACTTTTATAAACAATCATGCAAGATGTGTGTTGAAGTGTGCAGAAGTTCTGCTGCTTCCTCATCATAATCTCCCAACTGCTTGCAACAGGACATGGTATTCTTTAACTGGATTACATACTGTAGTCATGTAAACAGACTGTAAACAGCTCAACTCTCTGCTTGTAAACACAAACCACAGCCCACTTCCAAATTCCGACTTTCTTTGAAGAAGCTTCAAAGGATTATCCACTCGCAGTCCCCATGTAACCGGATTCAGGGATACAGCATGCCTTAACTTTACCAGTCTGCTTTTGTACTTTAAGCATATCACAATGTTTTGTGTTTGGCTGCTGGCTGGTCCTGTCCCATCCATGACACAAGCAAAGCACAGCTCAGCTGAAGATGAGAAGAGACGTAAGGAGGAGCAGAAATGAGAAGAAACGATGACTCTGTCCTCTCTGCCGATTTGCCATCGTTCTTTCTTACCAGTCTCCCGCCCTCCTGCAGACATCTGCCACATCTCCCAGCAATCCTCTGCACCTGAATAACTAATGAAAGAGTGGATTTGGCGTCTGTGCAGCTCACAGAACTCAGTAAAAGCTGTTTTAAAACACCCCACCTTCTCACAAGCCTGTATTAGTGTGTACTACAGGAAGTCTGAAAAAATGCACCAAAAATGAGCTGAACCAGAGAGTCACGTCGTCATCAGAAGTTCTGTAATACATGGTCATTTGTTACGCAATAATAAAACCACTAACACATGAAGAAATTATATTTATCACAGTGCAAATGATCGCAGGCAATTCCCGGCTGTTTGGGTCCACTAAAACCACTTTGGTTGCAACAAACACAACTGGTGCAGGACGCTGCACCCCGTCACACCATGCAATCAGTTTGCATGGTGTGACGGGGCTGAAAGGGATTGTTGTGGTTTAAAGTCTCATCTAAATTTTATCACCATGTAATGTTGCCTGAAATCAAGTGTTTAGCAGAAAAATGACTAAATGAGTTGACATGGAAAAGTCATGAGTCCCTCCATGATGCCTGGTTGCATGATTTTGGACATCCTGGGTGTGGGGCAAACGTCTCACAGAAGCATGGAGATTCATGCTGTCATTCAGAGACGTTCGAAGATATCTGACAGTCTCAGACATTTTAAGATGAACGTCTCAGCGTATGTGTGCCCTGCTACAACCCAAACCGGGACTAACCACACTGCAAAAAGATTCAAAATCTTAAACTGACTACACAATGCTTATTTTTTTTTTAAAGGTAAGATCATTCTTAGTTTTTATGCCAGAGAATTCCTCTTGTTTTAAGAGTATTTATACTTGTTTTGGGAAGTCTTGACAAGCCAAACTTTCTTGTTTTGTTGGCAGATAATTTATCTTATTTTAAGCAATATTTACCTCATTTTTGTAAATTTATTTTTTTGATTTTTAAGGCTGAGTTTTTGCAGTGCAGTCGATGGACACGTAACATGTGATGTGATGATCAACACTGGATGACAATGAAAACACACCTGAACATTATAGAAGGAAAAAAAAAAGTTATTGCAACTTGTGATATTCTATTAACTCACTGTCTGCCAAACAGCACTGCTACGGCTGGCAGTCTCGGAGTTAAAGCAGCAGCTCTGGTTCAGTTCCTGCAGCAGAGGTTTCATCTGTAGACATGCAGTCCTGCTCATATCACAACCAAGCTCACATCACAGTAAGAAATGGAGGAGGAATTATATCTTTTATTTTTAGATACTGAAACCTTGAAGTTTGATGCAAAGCTTAGCCTGAGCCTGCTATGAATTAGCAGGTATCATCATCATCATCATCATCATCATCCCAGTTTGCACACATCAAACATGACGTTGGAGCCAGAATGATCAGATTCCTTCATACTATTCAGACGCAGGAATAATTTACTTCATGTTTAGGTTTGTGTGCAGAGTCAGCAGCTGGATGTGTGCACATCTGGGCTTATTTTAAAACATAATCCATAAACCAGAAACTAGTCTCCACTCCTGAGGTTTGCAGAGTGTGTATGTGGGTGTATTTGTGTTTTTGTTACCTCATTAGGATCTTTTCTGGTATAATCACTAACCTCGTTTGCATTCAGTTTTCCTTTTGGGGAACAAACGCTGACCCTAATGAGGTAAAATGTCATGTCTGAAGTCCTGCTCATGGTTAAGGCTGGGGTTGGGGTGAGGCTTTACACAAAGAGTGGAAGTAAAGCTTTGTGTATGTGTGTGTGCATTGTGCATTGAGTCTCCAGCATGTCTTAAGAGAATTAATGTCACTTTGGCATTTCCCGCTTGTCGAATGTCTGTTGCTCTCTCTTGTTTTCCCTCCTGTGATCTTGAACAATCAATCAGGTCTCATATGGACATGATCACGCATATGGAGGTCTGACCCTTAAACACACAGGCCTCCAACAACAACAAAACCACAAGAACCTGCGGTGAATTTGCACTTGGACTGCGGAGGAAAAAAACAGGATATCCTTGAGGTCACGTCTGATCACATGTCAGAGATTAAGGTGAGGGAGATCAGAGCTTTCCTCTCATGGCCTCGTCCTACCAATGTGATGTTTGACACAAAGAAACATACCTGATCTCACAGCGTATGGACGGACATATGCAGGTAATATGAGCCAGTGTTGTTTTCAGATTCGCCTCCACACACGAACCATCTCCTATAAATCATGGCGACCTGCAGCCGTTGTTGGGTCATATCCATGAATTCCCTTTTGTCCTTTTACACACAGGAGGTTTTTCCAAATAAACATATGGTGTAATCTTTTGTCTCAACACATTTTCAAACCCAAATTTGAAATATTCCTTTATAGTCATTTACAACATCATCAGCATCAACATAAATAAGTCAGAGAGCAGATTTTATTAATAATATGTTCCTTGTGTCCATTTTAAGGCTTCTGCTGAGAAATAAAATACCTATAATGCAATGACTATATTTCTGCAACCATATACAGTAAAGAAAACAGTGAGATTTATTAGGATGTGTAAGTATCAGTAGATGTTAAAGGCGAAGAGTAAATGAAGATGACATGAAGCATGAGTTCAAAACGTTTCAGGTTTGGTTAAAAAACACTTCCAGGGTCTGTAATGGCTCAGCTGCAGCTTTAAATCTCCGTCAGATCACAGTACAACATGGAAACATGATCTCTGCAAAGGCAAACTCCCTTAAAGTCAAACAGCACAAAAAGCAGGAGGTTTTAGTACAAAAGTCTCAAAACAAAGTTTGGGATCTGCTTTAAACTTCAGCTTTTAAAAGGCTAAATAAGTGTTCGTATTATGTGCGTTTGGTCTTCTGAACTGAGGTGAACATGTTTAGAAAGAAATCTGAGACCAATAAAGATATTTGAGTGTTTATTTTGATTCTACACTTACAAAAATGTCAGGTAATAAAAAGTAGTTGCTATACAGCATAAAAACAATATAGAAAACATTGTGTTCCACATCAAAAAATGAATTACAGTTTCTTTTATAAGAGTAAAGGCACATGTTGTTCACGTGTAGACCCCTAGTATTTACACAAGAAAAGAAATCTGTTGTTGCTCTTTCTTATTGGTTTGACACTCATCTGTGTGTATGAACATGGATACAATCACAAGCACTCACGGGAATGCACAAGCAGAAAAACATCACAAATGCACTCAGAAAGTCACTCATTCATCAAACACTGTTTTCCTTCATTTTGTTAAAGATTTGTTCACTTTTTACAGCATTAAAAAAAAGGAAAATGTCAAGTTTAAAATCCTTTAAATACAGTAATTTTGGCAAAAAAAAAAAAAAAGAAGGGAAAAAAAAAAAGAAATGGAACAATCGCTATTAGGCACATTTTCCCCAAATACATTTCACTCAAATTCAGTCCCTAATGAGGCGTAGAGTACGCGGATAAAAACAATCAGATCACCTACATTTGAAAACGCGCTACTGAATTAAATGGACGCCTTTTTTTGTTGTTTGTTTGTTTTGTTTTGGTTTTTTTGTTGCCTTGAATACAAACAACTTCTTTTGCCTGGATCCCACCCTGAGAGATTTCTTTTAGCTGTTGAATCCAAGCTGAATTATTTTATAGAAGCGATTAAAGCGATTAATATCTGCAAACTTGACCTTGTTTAGCCTGGACGTCATGAGATCAGTCAAATAGGCGCCATGTAAGAAGACAGAAATGGAATTATTCTGAGTGGAGAAGCAAATAAAGTCTGACACTTCTAAAAAAAAAAAAAAAAAAACATTAGACAGTGTCTGAACACATTGTGATTTGTTAAATGAAAATATATATTTTTATTACAGTCTTTTCTTGTTGTGGACAATTTCAGAACATAAAAACAAGAAAAAAAAACATTATATACTCAAAAACCACTTATTGCTGTTAGAGCATATCTGCTCGCTGGTTTGGAAATATTTTTTTGGACTTATTTTGGATTTTTGGAAAACTAATAGTTTAAAATAAGAGCAAAACGGATTTATTCTAATGCAAACTGAAGCTCGTTTCTCAAGGATGCTTTTTTTTTTTTATCTGACCCAAACAGCAGACAAAAAAGCAAAAAAAATATTTGTTTAAAAAATGGAAAATAAAATTAATTTAAACAAACCTGATCAATTTTATAATAACTTGAAGATAATTGTCAGTAAATCAGTAAATCTAAATGATGGCAACAAAAGCGGCTCACGTTAAGTTGGGAATGACTTCCATCACTGATTTAAAGATTGTTTTCCCTGTAAAAGTCACGTATTGCTTCAGCATTTTAAGACGTTTTCACCCCTTTGTGTGTTTTGAGTCTCAGCATTTCATCACAAACATGTTTGTTTCTGTTCAGTAGGGAAACTCATCACCGCTTGTTCCCCGTGATGTTTCTCTCCCGCTAACCTCCAACCTCACCCCGGGCTTCTCCCTGCTTGCTCCCTCTTCCCCCTGCAACGCTGTTTCCCAGGCTGAGCTAATGGGAAGTTAGCACAATGTGTTGGCGCACCAGAGAGATAACACCGACAGGAAGGGGCGGGCACACTCCCAGATGGACAGGAAGTTGAGTCTACTGTTTGGTTTAGCTGATTAAAGGACAAAGAGTGGGACGGCCTGGAGGAGATACGGCGAAGCAAACAGGGAACGTAAGACTGAACCTGCTACTCAAAGTGTGTGTGTACGTATGAAACCAAGAGGCTTCCAGCTATTGTAGTCATCGTTTATCTAATGAAATGCCAAGCAAGCTTGTTGTCAGGAAACAAGTTTAAATCCAAACAAAACCAAATAAACAGAAGAATAAATAAACTAAGATGATATAAACTGGACTTAAATGTTTAATACTGAAGAAATGGTCCCAGTGACACTGCACCCTCTGAGGGGTCCAAAGCACAGAATTAACAGGGACCACTTAGTAATCTGATTTATATGTTGCCATTACAGACAATTACTGACCTTTTACCAGTATGGGCCTTTATCAATGACATTTTTATGCAGAAGCTATCATTTATTACAGGGGCATTCTTTCGCACAATAAGCCATAAGGTCTGAAGTTATTATTTAAATGTGAGTAAGTGATTAATAGCTCTTGGCCAGGTGCTCTGCAGGGCCAGACCAGGGGTCAGGCAGTGCACAGGAAACAGTTGTTCCTGATTACTTTAAGAGCTACTGAGAAGTAGCAGCCTGCATATCTGCAAAGGATGTTCAACACACAAAAGACAGAATGTAAGGAGAGTTGGCACGACAAACTCAAAATGTGCAATGATGATGATGACGGAAAAACTGTTGCACATCATGGAACGTATTTATGAATCAAGTTATTGCTCAAATAAAATATTTTAAATCTTTTAATTAGCTTTTTTTCAGTTTTGTTTATTTCTAGGTTTTAGGATTCTTGTAAAAAAACAAAAACGAAACAATATTATCAGCTTTATAAGTAGAATAATCACAGAAACTATGAGTTTTCTATTTGTTTGTAGAAGGCAAAGATCAATGTGACTTCAACCTCCAACTATGTATTCACACATTTTTAAGCCAAACTGTGTTTGTTTTCTTTTTGTTTCTTACTGTATCTTATTCATTACCTCCTATCAGCCTCATTTTATACTGAGTTTAAGGAATAAAAAGTCCGTGGAGTATGTCGGGTTGGAAAGAATGACAATCGAAGTTACACAGAAAAACATGGATGTGAAACATTTGTGGAACCTTAAAAATGTAGGAACTTTTCATACTAACATGTAAAAGTAATTCATCCACAGCGACGCTGTGAGCGGAGGAGTCGTCAGGAGGAATATCTGCCAGGGATGCAAGCAGGAAACTAAAAGCAGCAAAGTTCCTCGAGCTGAAGTCCTTCACACTGATCCGTTTTGAGTTGTCTCATGTTATGACACATTAAGTGGTAAAATATTTACGCAGACTGTCTTTTTCTTTGCTTTTAAGATTAATTTTCCATCTTTTCCGCAGAGTTTACATGAATTATTTTAGTCCTGAAAGTGGAGTTGAAAATCCATACTCAATGTTTTAAAAAAGAGTAGCTCAGCAGCTCCTTTAAAAGATGCAGATCTGAACAAAGAAATGTTCATTACCTGTCTTTTAACTTAGCTTCAGTTGTGAACGGTGAACAGAATATGTTTCATTTTCATGGTTGGACGGAGTGGCTGATGAATTTGCACAACACTCCACACAGCTTTAAGGAGTTCATGGTTTTAAATAGTTAAGATTGTCAGTTTTTCATCATGGAAACTTGTTAAATTTAAAATGAAAGAGAGAAAAAAAAAAAACGTGGTGAAAAACCATCTGGTTGTGACTTAACCAGGGAGGAAAAGCTAAGCCCACATTGTGAGTTCATTTCCAGCACTATGCCAGGCAAACACTTTAAAATCACCAAACGTTTGGATATTTTTCATCCGAGCTGTTGTGGCCCGACAGCAGCCAGAAAGGATGAGAGGTTAAACTTATTCAGTTCAGATCAGGACCCAACTCGCTGCTTTTGCAACTTTCAGCTTCCTGATTTGTCTGAATTACTTTTGTTCGAGTGGGCCACTGAGGATTTGGCTTTCATCACAACAATAACTGTGATGATGGCTTGTGTCAAATAAAACCTGGGAACGTGCTATAATTCTGTCTCGGCTGCAGTAAAACCATTTCCTTTCTGTCTATTGTCTCCTCGGAGCAGAGGATAACTGGGAAAATGGACGAGATGACTCACCAGTAAAATGGCTTCTCAGTCATATGAAATGGTTCACCTCAGGAAAACAAAGAAGGTGTGTGTTTCTCTGCAGGTTTTTACCTTTAAAAATGCAGTTAGAGCTAGATTTGATGTGATTCAAATGGCCCTTATTTAAGCTTTATGTTGATCCACCAACGTTTACGTTCAGTAAATTCTGATGCTTTACCTCATGTGGATGCTTAAAGTGATGAGTATAATAAATCCCTTAAGTATGCATGTTTACAAACAACAAATGTGAAATAAAATCATCTTGTTTTTGCCATGTTTGTGAAAGAAAAAGAAAAAATGAATCTGTTTCATGTGCAGCATTTTGCATCCCCAGTTGCTTTTAAACACACAGTTTAAGTCTAGTAATAGTTACAATTAAGCCGACAGCCAGAAATTTGGGTCTTTAACATATAATAACTGCCATTTGCAAAGATTTACTTGTCTGATTTGCCTAAAATATTAACATAAGAGTCAAACAGTTGCCCACAGATGCCTTCAGCAAAGTAGGTTGAAAGCAAAGCGGTCAGATAGAAAGTTCCACCTGATGCACGTTGAACTCTGGTGACTGTTACAGGTGTTGTAGATATAAACAAATGTGAAAAACTGAACTCAACGGCCAGCCGTGACCTGATAAAAACATCAATTATCCATAAAAATAAATTTGTTAATGGCTGCAGTGGAGTTTTGCTGTTTGCAGGTAAAGTAAAGCAGTCACGCTGTACAACTCAGACGACCGCAGGAGAATAAAATCCATCCTCGAACAACGATGTTCTCACACCATCAGACCTCACATAAACATTGGATGCAGTTGCTTCTCACTTTCTCCGATGACGCTGTGTCTTTGTGTTACTTTAAAAATCTTTCTGGCACCTCGTTCCCGTGTCATTACTAAAAACAGGAAGGAGAAATAAAATCCTTGCTGCAGCGCGAGGAAACTTCTGGGATTTCGATGAAGCTCTTATTAACTGACTGGAAGTGAAGAGACAACAGGCACAACACTGATGAGTTACACATGATAACTGAAACTATACTGTTGGTACTTAAACAGCTTGGTTGTATTTTGAGGAGCTGAATAAGTCTGGAGACCACGCCGCTCTGGGTCTACTGTGTGTATAAATATGTATATTTCCTGCATGCTTTTGGTCAGTGTGTTTTTATGGCTCTGTTCGACCACTAATTCACACCGTTTACATTTATCATGAGTTAATTTTGGCATTCTGATTGTACTATCAGTAGTGATGGTAGTAGTCAGATCCATCTACACCGTAGAGCTCAGCCAGGGCCCGGAACCTCGGCCCCCACTCATTGAGGAAGTCGTAATCCAAGTTTGAGCCGGTGGAAGAACTGTCCAGAGAGCTCAGACTCCCCGCTAAAGACTCGGGTCCTTCGTAGCCATAGATGTGAAGAGTGTCGTACGGGAATCCGTCTCTGTCGTGATCGGCTTCCTCTTTTTTCACCTCGATCATGGCGGCCATGTCGCCCTTACACGCGGTGGGCTGAGTGTGGGGGTGGGGTTTCTGGACCATGGCGTACAGAGAGGGGTGCGGGTGGCGGTTTGGGTGGCGCAGCAGGGAGCCATCGTTGCAGGCAGAGGTGAGGATTGAGACGTCGTAGCTGAAAGGAGGAGAAACAGGATGAGCTTGTTGGTTTGGAGATGCTGAATCATCATGGAAGGGAAACTCTGAGAAACAAGCAGAGTGGATTTATTCTCCACTCCCAACAAATAATACGACATTCCAAAGTCGGTAATGTCCGATTGTTATCATTTTTATTCTGGATAATTCTGGAGATATTTTATATGAAGTATATTGTTGAAGGAAGATCTCAATACTAAAAAAACTAGAGTAAAAGTATCATAACTGCAGTGTATTTTCAGTTTCTTTTACAGAACTTGTTTTAATCATAATACTGGATTTGATTTTTTTTTAGCACTTTTTAATGCAGTTTTAACCTCTATTGAATTCAGCGCTGTACTGATTTATTTACACTTTAAAAAATACAGGTGATGATGCATTCAGCAGCAACTGACCCAATGTTATGTGTGTAAATGCGGCTGAGTGTTGCACTTTAAATCCTGCACCTTCAATAAAACTCATCTCATCCCATCAGTTTAGATAAAAACTTTGGTAGAGTTAGGAGTGATTGTGTCTTTTTTATTATTATTTTAAAAAATTGTTTTACAAGGCTGGCATCTTTATGGATAATTTTGTTTATGAAATTCAGAATTTACAAGTAAATTTAGCACTTTGTGATTGACCAGATGCACTTGATAAGGCATAAAATTCAACACTACCTGGGTTACAGTTTGATCGTGACAGCAGTCGCCTTCATAGATGTGATTATTACCCCTAACCCGGCAGTTGCAGCTACTTTAGCTCCATATAACGCCCAATTATGCTCGACACAGGAGACAGATACACAGATGGACGGACACTTGAATCTGTGTCCTGCACTAGTTATGTATAACTATGTATATGTATATATCCGTCACGACGCAGAAAACAGGTCAAACCACCGGAAACCACTGGGGGCAGTGTTGAGCTGTACAGCTGACAAACAACCAGCGAAGGAAACAAACCAGAAAAGAAGAAGAGGAACAGAAGGAAGACCAAGCAAAACCAAATAAAAAGCTTCAGAAAAAGACACAGAAGAATTTTATTTTCATAATCATCCTGGCATTTTTGCGTAGCGGCTTATTGCAGCTTTACATCTACTAATGTGTCAAAAGGCAGAAGTGAACTCTGAACTCAGCACTGCCCCTAGTGGATGAACAACCAACATAAAGGATGCACGGAAGTATGACGGCAGCGGCGTATGACAAACATTCCTATTTACATAAAGAGCATAAGGATGTGTTGCCATGTCAGTCTGTATTGTGACATGGCAACACATTTGAGAAGTTAAATGAATCCAATATAATCATATTAAAACTTTAAACGTAAACTCTAAATTCTTGAGTAAATATCTGTGGAAACAACAACCATGTTGGTGCTGAGAAGCTTTTTGTGCTGCTTTTCCCCCCGTACGTACCCGTTAGTGTCCATCTCTCCTCCTCCCTCCTCATCGTATGTGACCAGCTGCTCATGAATCTCTCCGCTGTTCTTCATGCTGGCAAGAGAGTCTTTCTGGTAGCGTTTCCTCATCACAAACAGGATCACTATGACTATGAAGAGCACAGCAGAGCAGAGGTGGAATACATTATTTCTTATTATTTTCAGAATCCTATTTAAATGGATGTTCGGCTGCATCCAGTTAAAAACAAAAGTTTTTTTTTTTTCAGACAAAAGATTTGCAGATTAACTAAACTGTAAATGAAAACAGTCTGGAATAGCAATTGAAATAGTCAGCTGGGGAACAAAAATGAAGAAAATAAATCATTTATTTGGGAGACGTGACAGATGTGAAGCTTAAAATCCCTTTGCTACATGTTTGATTCGCAGAGGAAGTAATTTGGTTCTGGAAAAAACTGCAGATATGAACAGGAGAACACAGAGAACATCTACTTCCTTCCTTTTATACCAAAAAAAATAACAAGACAGATAAGTAGAAAAGCAAAACAGATCAGGGCCACTAAAGTTGAAAAGAGAGACAGAAGAGGATGAAACCACTAGGTGATGAAATTATTCACCTATTCCAGAAAACTTGTAATGAACCTTCTCAGCCTGAGAAAATCGGGGAAAAAACTCACAAAGAGACACGAGTAGGGAGCAGAAGAAACAGGAACAAAGATTCAGTAAACACAGGGGGGAAGTGGAAATGAGTATGAGAAAACAAGGTGGAGGAGGACGGCAGAGGAAGAAGAATCACTCCAAGCAGATGCTGGAGAAATAAACAACTGCGAGGAGAGAAAAGGGTGACAAGAGGTGAAACAGAGGGAAGGAAATAAGAAAAGAAAGACACTGGTGGAACAATGGGAGTCTCAAAACAAAAAAGTCTAAACTGGAAGTTTGTTTATTCTAAAGAGGCAAAGTGCCTTTAAAAGCCTTTCAGGAACAAAGATGGAAGAGGAATGGTAATGAAAAGTCGAAAAGGTTGACTGAATGGGTCACAGGAGGCCACAGATCGCATCCCATTCTGACCAGTTTAACCAGTCTTAACCATAACCTTCATTTTGTGTCAACTAATCTGCATTTTTGCTGTTTTATATTTGAAAGAGGAGACAACCATATAAATTACCAGGCTCTCCATAACCAACATGTCACATAAAGATGTTTATCTTTCATTTGTGACACAATTTCTGCACAAACTGAAGGAAACAATCAATCTCACAGAAAGACTGTAAAAGTCACAAACTTTCTCCATTAAGTTTTTTTTTTTCCTACAAAGTTTTTCTTAAACGTTTTTCAGAAACTAATTCTAATGTGAATCACAGTCATATTTCTGTCAACATCAGACTGAAAAACAAAACAACATTTGCACCTGAAATCCACTCTGGTTTGTTTTTATTTCTCAAAACAAATCCCAATCAGGATGTGTGTTTTTGTTTCTGGGTTGCAGTGGAGTTGCATCTGCAAAATGTGTGAGAGGGAAACTTGTTCAGGAAGAACTGGTGCACAAAGAGCTTCCTTGTTAGGTTAAAAACCTGCCTTCTTGCTTCACTTCCAGCTATGAGCTGTTTGCTTTATGAAATAAGACTTTACAAATGATCAATATGCTGATCAAAATGGCAAATTTATCAATCAGAATCTGATGCATCAGAATCTGTTGCTACCAAATCCTTCAATTTGCAAATATTCAAACAAATAACCTGGAAATTTGGACAACGGTTTTATGAAAGTAAAGTATGTAAAGTGCATATGAAATATTTCAACATTAAGAATTATTAACTGGTAGGGGTGGGAAAATCAAATAAAAAAATCGAAAATCGGAATTTTTTTGCTTCACAATTTTAAAATCGATTTTTTAACAAAAAATTTTTTTTTCAAATGAATAAATATAATCCATAACAAAATTTTTGTCATTTTTATTGTTTTTATTGCTCTTTTAA
Organism: Telmatherina bonti; assembly: GCF_933228915.1. Taxonomy (NCBI): domain Eukaryota; kingdom Metazoa; phylum Chordata; class Actinopteri; order Atheriniformes; family Telmatherinidae; genus Telmatherina; species Telmatherina bonti. Next base: position 36,863,027 of record NC_136629.1, read on the forward strand.
CTTGTCATCTAGGATGTTATAGCAGCAGAATGATGGTCTGGCTACTGTGTTGTTTTTTCCTCTTTGAAATTAAGAAAAATGACGAGCAAAAACAAAAAATTAATACATTTTTTTTGCTGTTAATCCACAAAAGCTAGCAATATCGAAGAATTGTGAGAATCGCAATTTAAATCGAATCGGCACCTAAAAAAAATCGGAATCGAATCGGGACAAAAGCATATCGTCACAGCCCTGTTAACTGGTTCATTTTGTGATCTGTGTAGATATTTCTCCTCTGATCTGTGGGTGTCATTTCATGTACTGAAAGTTTTTGCTGCAGCATTAGTTGAAAAACTTGTTAAAAAACAGTCATCCTCCAAGTTTCACTAAAAAACACGAAATAAGGAGTTGAAAGTATGTATGAAGCCCAACTTCATTAAAAAAATGTTCCAAAAGGAACTGAGTAAAGTTTTTCTTGCTCACTTTTCCTTTGAGAGTGGCCTTAAAGAGCGAGGAGAAGGAAGCAGGAGGGAGGAAGAGAAGAAAACAAAGGAACAGAGGGAACAGATGAGGCAAGCAGCTGCTGATGGAGGGTGGAGGAAGTGGGTGAAATGGGAGAATTAGGGGTGAAGAAATCAAGAGTGAGGACAGATGAGCAGAGAAGGAGAGGAGGAAGGATACATTTGACATTAGATTAGGCCCTAAGCCTGGGTCTCGATATAAACCTCTTTCTCTCTCAGCGGACAGGCAGCATTAGCCATGCCTTTTAGTCGAGGGCGAGCGGGACTAATTTAAGTTAGCATGGGAAACCAACAGATTAATCTTTTACAACACATGCTCTGCAGTTTAATAAGCTCTGGAGATATCAGACTTAGAGGGACAAGGGAAGAGAGAGAGAGGAGGGGAGAAAGAAGGAGTCCTTTCTTTGTTGAAGATGACTGAGAAAATTTCTTTCCTCGTGTCAAACCTGACTTCATGTGAGAAAACGTGCCTGTGAATGGAGAGCATGCTAAATTGCTTTGGGCACTGATAGATAATGACAAGTGCATTAAATAGTTAATCTTGCCTGCTTTGGGGGTGTTTGATAAAGAGAAAGAGAGATGGAAAGAGGAAGGGTGGTAGGCAAAGAGACAGACTGAGAGACCCAGAGGGAGAGAGAGAGAGAGAGAGGAGGGGAAAATGAAAGGGAAAAGTAGTGCGATAGTAAAGGAGTGTATTAATAGTTAATAGGTTGAGTGTTTGGTGGTGTTTGATAAGCAGACGGCACCTAAAGAGCTGATAAACTCTCCTCATTACCACTGCTATTCTTCTGCTGCTTTTCCCACAATTCCCCACATCAACTTCCTCCGTCTTTAACCTCTTTCTGTCTCTCCGTCACTCAGCGAACCTCAAATCTCTGTCTCACTCGCCTGAACTCCACCGGTTTCACCCTTCTCAGCATCCTGAGTCTAAGTCTAGATAAACATTTTATTCCCTCCATCTCCATCCCTCTGCATCATTAACTTCCAGCTTCAGTTCCAGATCCCTCATGTTTGGCCAACTATCTCCAGCGTGCCTCTGATATAACATGACAAGTGCTTCTATTTCCCAGAAAAAAAGGGGAGCAGGGGACGATGGTTTCAAAGAGAATATTGAGCTTACGACCACGGGCATTATTTCCACATCCTCCACTGCATTATTCATAAAACTAACAACACCAGAAGGGGAGAAGTTCCCCCACAAAACACATCTTATATATGGCAGAGCACAGACAAGTGAATCTGCACAATACGATCACTCGGCAATAGATGTCTGCATCCATCAGGGATGCTGGATGGTCACACATTCCTCCTGAGGACAAACAGCACTGATGGTTTAAGGGATTGTTCTGTTTGGTTTGTTTTTGTATTTTTTTGTTTTGTTTTTATCAGATGTAAAAAAGGAAAAAAAAAATCCACCTTCACTTTGAGTAAAAACGTTGAATGTTTCATGAAAGCCAGATGATTCAGTTGGATAAGTGTGTACAGATGCGCAGCTGTAGTTGTAATTTAGCTTTTTCTACTTCTAACAACAACAGAATGGAGGTCAGAACTCAAGAAATGGCCTGGAAATGTTCTTGTCAGCAAAAAAATAATAAACTGTTTTAAAAGCACCTTAAAAGTAGATTTCTTCTCTGGTCATAATGTTAATTTATCGCTTTTTTTTTTTTTTTATAATCCTGAAGTGAACATGTTATTTTTAGCATATTAAAAATGGAGGAAAGTGAAAATCAGCCGTATAATGTCCATGCATTCATCTATAGAGGGATGCCCAAGTTCAGTCTGCCATGCTAACAACTGTTAGATGTGTGTCTTCTCCAGCACCTGAATCAACTGAAGGTCTTGTGACCAGGCTTCTGAAGAGCTGAATGTCATGTGCACAAGGGAATTTAGTCATTTGAGTTGCAGGATGGTAGATTTCCTGGACTGGACTAAAGGACCCCTGAATCTATAGTAAATACCCACTTATTCTAATGCAGTGGTCTGGGATGAGATGTTAGATGAGGGGCAGGGTACACCCCTGGACAGGTTTCCTTAATTTAATTTAATTTAATTTAATTTAAATTTAATTTAATTTAATTTAATTTAATTTAATTTAATTTAATTTAATTTAATTTAATTTTATTTCATTTTATTTTATTTTATTTCATTTTATTTCATTTTATTTTCATTTACTTCTTATGACTTTGTTTATTATTATTCATTTTATATGTATTTATTTAGTTATTGTAGGACAAAAGAAAAAATGATTAAAAGCTCAGTGTTTTTCCTTGTCTTGAGGGGCAGTACAGGGACTTGAACCAGGGTTCTCCAGCCCCAGGCATACATCTCTAACCACTAGACACCCTCTCTGAAGTTGTAAGCTAATGGTTGTGAACTGTGACCTAAAACCATCCAATGTTCTGAGACCAGAAGGTAAATAAATGTTTCTTAAAACTTTGTTGCCTTTGAATCTTTACAGCACTGAAACTTCAGAATATCTCTAATATTTCCGCTGTGGTTGAATAAATGCATTTCACACAACACTGCCACACATTCACAAGCAGGGAAAGGAGAGCAAACACACAGATCCTGCAGGAGGTTATAACCGCAGCGCTTTACAATCATCATCTTTGCAAAGAAAGTAAAACTAAAAATGTGTTTTTTTCTTGTTGAACCAACGTTTAGCTCAGTGCAACTCAAACACTCACCCATAAAGTCTATTTCACTTGCAGCATCTAAAAGTCCTCAAGAGATGTAGAACAAGCTACAAAGGTTTGATAAGGTCACCTCTCTCTACCTCCACACCTCCACTCCAGACTTTTTTCATTTTAAGTCATGCACGGTGACATCACTTAAGGGAATTTATCTGATTTGAGCAGCTCCCTCTGGAGCAACAAAAGGCTTTTTCACATGTGCTTCAGCTCTCCCTGACACTTGTAAACAGATTTTACAAACCTGGAAACATGTGGAATTCCCCTTACAGCCACTTTTAGAGATGTAAAAGTGGTTTGTGAAAAAGAAAGTTTCTTTGGTTGCTTTCAGAGGAGCAAGAAAACGGAGAACTTCTGCAAAAGCTATGAGCAGAAAGGAGAAAGAAAGATCCAGCCATCCATTTTCTTCACCAATTCGTACAATTCAGGGAAGCTGGAGCCTATCCCGGTGATCACTGGGTGAGAGGCAGGGTGCAGCCTGGACAGGACACCAGGACACCACAGGGCATCAGGGCGTAAGAGGAAAAACTGTAACTCACCTAGTATGGTAAGAATGCAAAGCAGGATGGCTATCAGGGCGTGGACACTGACTCCCATCCTCCGAGCACCCGCTTTGCAAAGCGTAGGAACCCTCCGGGCGTTACACTGGCACGACTACATGTTGCACAAAACAGAAGTTAAGATGTCACATTCAGTGATTACTTCATTAAAAATTATGCTGCAATAACTAACTTGGCATTTGTATCTTAGTGCACATAAAACAATAAACAGAAAATGCACAGAGACCTTGATTGAAAGTTTCGTGACACTGCTCAGTCCTCCATCACTGATGCGCACATCCACGCTGTAATCATTGGGGTCCTCGACACTGAACAGACCCCCTTTCACCATCAGGGCTGCTGTGCTGTCTGTAAAACACGACATATTAATACATAAATGTACAGATACTCACGCTTTGTGAAAAATCTGTCATCTTGTATCTCTGAAGGGGATCTCATGTTTACTTGCTAAGTCTGGAGTGTGTGTTCAAACAGAACATATGACCTACACACACAGAGAAAGGAGTCATAACCTGAAGGCAGATGGATCATTTGTGAATACTTTGATCCTTTTAGAAATTAAATGATTAAAGATTACAGAAAACAGAAGAAAATTAAAACCTTCAACAGCTGATTGGACTTTATAAGAAGCCGAATCTCAGATGCAACGAGAATATTTACTCTCCTCTGTAGGAAAAAATCTTAATAGAGAGAGAAATTAGTGTGCAGTCTGATGAGTTTAGAATCTGTCAGTCACAAGCAGCCAAAGTCATGAAACACGATGAGAAAAATAAAGCAAGGTCTTTTCTGAAGGGCTGACCGATAAAACCGTCGTTAGTTAAATTCCTGCCAGGCAGAAGTTTCCTGCTGAGATGATGGGGAGAGCCGTTTTCCATTTTATTTAACAAGTGAAGGAATTCCAGAGAGGACAATGGCAGGAAAGACCCTTCTGCTCTCACACGAAGGAAAAAGCTGCTCTGCTTTAAGGGCAAGTCTGAATGAAAACAAACTGAACTTCGCAGATTTTCAGATTTAAAACTGAACTTGAAGGAAAATGATGTTTGTGGGAGGAGAAAGGATCAACCTGAAACATGCCATCTCCACCGTTCAGAGAGCTTCACAGTGACTGCAAGCCATTTGTGAAATATTTCCAAGGCTTTCAGGAGAAATAAAAGAAAGTCTTTTCCATTCAAAGCAACGTGGAGCTGCATAAATAAGTACCTATTTAGTTGGTTTTGATTTATTTCTAAATGTGGGTTTCACTCGGCTGGACGAGCCGCTTCTGAAGGTTTGAGCTCAGCGACTGATTTTGTGCCAGTGGATAAAAATCATGAAGGGTTCCAGGAGGCTGTGTGGATGCTAAAAAACCTTTGTGACCAAAGCAGACGCCTTCTGCAGAGCGGCAGATAGAAAACAGGTTGAAGGAACTTCTGAAATGTCTTCACTTGTCAGCCTCTGAGACTGCGTCCATCTTTCACCCAGCCTTGTGACGGGAGGCGGGGGGGGGGGGGGGGTACAGATGATGAAGCCTTAACTAAGTGAATAAAAGATGAAAACAGCGTCTGTCTGCCCTTCATCTCATCCCTCTTCTCCATCCCATCCTTCACTCTTTCCTTGTGTGATTTCCTCTCTCTGCTGTCTCTCTGGGTTTCTGAATATTTCTCACTGTCCTCTCTGGATTCGCCTCGCCGTCTCCGTCTCATTACTCTTTTTCCTCACATTATTTCCTTGTGTTCTGCACCCCTCTGACATTTTTCCCTTCTGTCTGGTATAAATGTCAGGATTTCCTGCTCTGAACACCGAGTCGTGTCCACACTGACTCTCTGAGTCGGAGTGTTTGCTGTGATGGAGGCGGTTCGAACATTTTAAGAGCTGAAACAACAACTTAAAATAGTCATATTAATAATGCTAATAACATTTAAGGGGTTGTGTGTGTTTCTGTATGAGGGATCTTTACAACCAGCAGTAACCAAAAACCCTTCCTCCCTTTGTCTTCATCCTGTCTCCTTTTTTCCTTTTCCAACCTTTAATTTGATGTTTCTGATGTCATCATTTCCTCTCCTGTCTTTGCCCCCCCCCTCCCTCAGTGTCTACCTTTTGCTCTTCTCTCCCCCTTCATAATTCTCTCTCATTTATTCTGTCTCCTTTTTGTAATGCTCTTTTCCCACCGTTGTCGTTTTTCTCTGTCTTGGTTTTCCTACTTTCAAGCCTTCCTTCTCTCCGCATCTCATCTGTTACCTTTCCTGCCTCTTTGTACTTGCTCTCTACATTTAACAGTATTATCACACTTATCCCCGGCTCCCCATCTCTTCCTTTTGCCTCCTTTCATCTTGTCTCCCACCTTTGCCTCATCTCTCTTTTCTTGTGCTCCACTCTGTAGTCTTCTTGCTTTCCTTCATCAGTTCAGCGTGTCAAACCCTCCCGGCGTAAGCACAGTGGAAATGGATGAGGGAAGTTCAGCCCTTTTTTTCTGTTTATCTTCCTTTAAGCATAGTTAAAGTTTCACTAAAATTAAATATTAACACTTCACCTAAATCTTTCATCTGTCTACCTGAGGCTTTCATCCATTTAGACTTTGACTACAACAGTCTGCAACATGCTTCTTCAGGCTTTTATGGATTAAACCGACATGTGATGATCAAAAATTATGAAAACTGTTTTACTTGCTGTTTTTTTGTTCTGTGCTGAACAAACTAAATAAGCCTTGGTAATCTGACGTAACTGAGCATCAACCACTTATCAAGTGTCAGCGTCTGGATCAAAGAAAAACGTCTCTGCCAGAGGTTTACTTTATTTATTCAACCTGACAGTTTTTAAATCGTACATTTCTATCTACATACTTTTCATCCCAGATTTCTTTACTATGGATACTTCCTTGTGATTATAATAAACAAACAGCTTTTTATGAGAGATGATGTACAAATAATGGCATTGATTTCTGTATGATTGTCAAATAGCTCCAGTGGATATTAAAATATTAAATATTCACATGAAATTTGGCACCATCTTCTTTTCTTTTGATCTCATTCTGAAGATGGATAAAAAAAACTGTGATTTTGTTTTGACTCAACAACCCGACAAACATGTCCTTTCCTTCAGTGCTTCATCAAAAGCCCCATGCACACATCTTTCTGCTTTAAATTGTAAAGACAACAACAGTACAAATGTCTGACCAAAAGTAGATACGGCAAAGTAAACCGTAAAACATAATGCATCAGGCGACCAGCATGGACGTAAAGGAAGAATTAGAAATCTGAGACTTTCTCTCTTTCTTTTCTTTTTTCTAAAACTACTGAAACTGAGCAGATGTTTGTAGCCAAGCTGTCAAGGAACGTTCAACTCACACAGCAAGTATTCATCAGTTCAAATAATCCCATTGTTAGAGAAAGCTTAGCTTTTTAGATGTTTGCACAAATATGAATAAACAAAGTAAATAATGACATTGAATCATATCAAGATTCAAGAAGATATCCTACACACATAGTTTGCATCTATCTATGGTGTTCCAGAGATGTGTCCAAACACCTTCTCCATCTTGTGGAAGCAGACAGACCGGCCTGTGGGGTTTAGCAACTACCTGCCTAATTATTAGGTCCACAGGAAGCTAACAGGAATTAATAAACTAATAATACCAACATAAAGCTTGATTGGCCAGATAATATCAGATAGGCTTATAGTGCAAGATATATCCCTTTAATAGAGTCAGTTTCATGAGCACGTTAAACAGGACATGTTGACATAACATGTTGCTAAAACCCGAGCATCATCCATAGTCCCCTGATCCACTTGCTTTCATTCATTACTACATTGTTGTGTAGCTGACAGGCTCTTTTAGTGGATTTGAGGACCAAATTATGCTTTGAAAAGTTACAATAACATCAAGTTTTAGCATCAGAGCACAAATGGAGTCTCATTTGTTGCATAGCAACAAGTGCAGGGGACAGTGCGAGCACTTCTACTTGTTTAGAAAGCCAAGAAAAGAAATGTAAATATGTGCACAGAGCACAAAGGACTTACTGCCGTAGTCTACGATGGAGAAGTTGGAGCTTGGACTGGCCAGTTTGAAGGTGAAGGTGGTTTGTTGGTCGTCCTTGTCTGCAGCTCTCAAAATTCCTATAACCTGAAAAATGAAGATTAGACGTTAGAATTTAGAAATAAGAATGCAAAGCTCACACATTTAATTATAATGAAATGTTATTGCTTTTCTTTCATTCAATAAAAGTTCATTAACTGAGATCTCCTTAAAGAACTGGTTCAGAAATGGAATAATGTGTTTTTCTTACTGTTTTGGCAATGTCATTCTCGCAGACGAAGATATCCTCCACATCCAGTTCAGGTGGGTGGTCGTTGATGTCATACACAATGATATTAACGTTTGCTCTGGATTCCAGACCTACAGAAGGCAGATCAGCAGTGCAACGTTAGATGCTAGGAAGCATAGATGCTATGCTATGAAGGTAAAATGTCATTTGCTTGTGTAGCTTTGATGGAGCTGAAAACTGAAAAAGTCCAACTACATTAACAAGATCTGTCAGCCGGCAAAAGGTTCTTCAAAGAAAACACGCTGGAGGAGAAAACAAATGGCACTTTTATCTGTTGATGTAATCTTATTTAACTTATGTGAAATCCAGTTTCTGTGAAAATAAGTAATGATGTTAAAACAGAGATTGTGGGACAAATGAATGCATGTGTCCCTTTAAATCTTCCCCATTATTTTTTTTTTTTTTTTTTTTGCTGGATGCACACTCAAGTCATCATTATTTATTAAACCAAAGTGAAATGGAATATTTAAATATGACAGCTGAAATATTAATTGTCATCTAGACACCCTCTACATTTTTTACCAAGTTTCCAAATATCTATCTATCTATCTATCTATATATATATATGCATTGATATATAGACATACATATATCTATATGTATGTCTATATATCTATGTCTATATCTATATATATATATATATATATATATATATATATATATATATATATATATATATATGCATTGATATATAGACATACATATATCTATATGTATGTCTATATATCTATGTCTATATCTATATATATATATATATATATATATATATATATATATGTATATGCATTGATATATAGACATACATATATCTATATGTATGTCTATATATCTATGTCTATCTATATCTATATCTATATATATATATATATAGATAGATATATATATATAGACATACATATATCTATATGTATGTCTATTTATCTATGTCTATCTATATCTATATATATATATATCTATATATATCTATATCTATATCTATATCTATATATATATAGATATAGATATAGATATAGATAGATAGATAGATAGATATGTATATATAGATATTTGCTCATAAATATTGGAGGTTTTTTTTCTACGTTGGTGTTGATAGCTGAGCACACACAGCTTGTTTGTTTTTTTTAGCTTAATGGACGTAAAGCCAGCAATTATAAGCCACAACGATGATCACATGTGTAGAACTCTGTCATAAATGGACCTGAATAAGGTCAAGTGACTGAAAGGCTTTAAATTTTGTGATGTCTCCTTGGTTGTTATTTTTGTCACATTAAAGCACCTTTTACATTCATTTTTTATCTCCAGTGCTCCATTCCATTATTCATCTTTTGATAAAAATGAGCGTCTTTGCTGTCTCTTGTACTGAGATTTTGAAACTATCTTTAGTACAGTACAAATAGTGTATATCGAGGACCTTGTCAAGCTCAGGGGACCATTGTGTTCCTTAAACATCGTGACAAGCCACTAAAATAGATCTTTGAATTCCGTTCATTGCTGATCTAAAAATATAGAGTTTGGCTTGGAAGCAGCAAGTGAACAAAGAAAGGCACTAATGTGATTTTCCTGCTTACTCTCCCCTTCCCCATGTGGGTCAACCAGGTGCTATAGCAGTGTGTTAATCCATAAAAATCCTTGTTAATGTGCTGCACTCCCATCCTTATAAAGCCAGAAAAGAGCTGCTCTGCGAAGGAGAGAACATTGTGTCTCTTTCAGCCTTTCTTGTGCAACTCCCTCTGCACGTTGCCATTGTTAGAGAGAACACATGGTTTTCATTTTTTATCTGAGGATCTATTGTTTAAAAGAAGTGGGATTAATAAAGCAGTGCAGTCTTTATTTGAGTGTGTCATACCACTTGGCTCCTCCCGTGCTTCGACTTTGAATGTGTGTACTGCCTTCAGCTCTCTGTCCAGCTTCCTCTGGGTGGACAGCTGACCTGTGACTGCGTTGATACTGATGGGACAGTCCTCGCCTATGATGGAGTACCTAAAGAGCAAGCACAAGAGTTCAGCCAAACAACTCCTCCACGCAGCAGGATTACAGCAAACACATTCTTAGTGATAACGGAGTGCACGATCATACCGTATGGATTTCTTGGTTTTGTCAGGATCTGTGGCTGAGACGAAGCCGATATTGTTCACTATCTCTTCTTCCACCACAGTGAAGTTGTAAACCGGCAGCGTGAAAACCGGGGGTTCATCTACGTCCAACACCCTGATGGTTACCTATAAATATTTAAATATTTGTAGCAAATAAACAACAAGTTTGACTCAGGAAGTACCACAGAAACAGTTTATTTCCCTGGATTATTGTTTTGCTCCAGGATCCTGCAACATTTTCTGGTATATTATAAATGTATATAAATAAGATACATACCTGTGCTGTTGTGATTGCGTTGTGTGAGTTGTCTGCAGGAAAGCTTGGACTAAAGTCTTCACGGACATAGACGTCAAAAGTGTAGCTGCTTCTAGTCTCATAGTCCAAAGCCTGTAGAGACAGAGAGTTGAGGGAAATTAGTTAATAAAAATTTTAAAAACATGTCTTTTTTTAATGATGTTGCATGCTCATTGAACACCCTGTTACTGCATAAGCAGTTATTGTACAGAAAAAAGGATGATTTCTAACAACTTAAAGTGTCCTGATGTTCTTTTATCTGTGTATTCGAAGACGAGGTGTTCCATGTTGGGATTCATCCTCAAGAGATGTACATATAAACGTGTCTGGTGTTTTTATACTTTCAGAACACTCTGCATTTGCACTTTCTTTTGTTTTGGTGTACAAATGCATCACTTATGGTTTTCCTCAGAGAAATCGCACCTCCATCTGCTCACCAGGGACCATTAATGATTTCAGGTGTTAAAAGGTTGGAAATGTCACAGTTTGGCTGAAGCAGCCTGGAAAAAGCTCATTCTCAGGATTTACACCAGTCTAAGAAGTTTGTGAAAGTGTCAAAGCACTTTAGCTACTTTACTACTTTCCCTCTCTCTCTCTCTCTCTGCCTCTCTTGTTTTTTTAGGGGTACATCTGGTATCATGGTTGATGCATCAGTAGTATTGAAACCAAGACAACCATCATTATTTGCACCTTAAAATCTATTTAATGGTCTAACAACTATTTAAGCAAGTAGGTTTCTAGAGTTCCCTGTTAGAGTTGGTAAAATCCATTTTTATAAGGAACTGTTGGAGCTGGTTCTCTGCATTACTGGATCAGGGTCACAATAACAAACATCTTGACCTTCAACAGATCTTTTGAAGCTCCACATTAGAAGTCGCGTTTTTTGACACAAAAGTTTGACCATGATGGTTTGTTAAATGCTCCACATCTATATAACTTTATTTAACCTTTGTCAAGGTTCTACAGAGGGCTGTAAATGTGTTCTTTCATCAGCTTTTTATTGTACATGCACTCTGTATATGTTGTAGTATGAGGTGATTTTTCTTTACATTTATATACAAAAAAGCATGTCAGGGCACTTGTGGGGTCCAAGGACCCTTTTTTATGTAGATCAGGGGTAGGCAACTCCGGTCCTCCAGTGCCATAGTCCTGCAAATGTTAGGAGTTTCCCTGCTGCAACCCACCTGATTCAAATCAATGGCTAATTAGCAGACTTGTGCAGTTTGATGTCAAGCTATAAACAAGTCTGGTAATTATAGGTCTGATGTGTGCCAGGTGTGTTGCAACAGAAAACTCCTAACATTTGCAGGACTGTGGCACTTGAGGACCGGAGTTGCCTACCCCTGATGTGGATCTACTGGGAACCACACACCATCCTTCCAACTGGAAGTAACCACCTACCAGCTGAGCCACAGTAAAAGTAGAATAATTCCTTCTCCATCATGGTTCTGGCATTGGAAAATACAGTTTAAATTCAGCTGCCAGTATGTTTTTACATTGTATTACATTGTTTTTCTGTTAGAAAAGTTAGGAAATATTCATTTTCAGAAGAAAACATGACTGTTTTTGTTTTTTTTCCCAATAACTGCACTCACAGTTTGTGCTTCAACTTTCTGTTGCCGCCTACATAACAGCAGACAACACCTTGTGCCTAACCTCCTGTTGGAAGTATCATTTATTTCCAGTGTACTAAGAAAACTGCTGTTTGCCTTTCATCTGCGAATGGGACACCACAGGTACACAGGAACATTCTCTTAAACGGATTATTCATGGCAACAAGGATAATCAGTCACAGAGTGTCACCGGCGTTTTCAAACAGCTTCAGGAGAATACCTTTGCCACTGTGTGGCCGATAGCCGGCTTACTCTGTACATGTAAACACAGCCGGTGAGAGAGCTGAGCAGGGAGAAGATTGTGCTGCGATTCGATTCCACGCTAGCATGGGTGAGCAAGTTATTGCTGAGCTTATTTCATTAGATTACACTTTCAGCTCTCTGATGTCCTAAACACTTTATCTGGAGGGGTACAATCCAGAGACATAAGAGCTGCTGAAATTCCCACAAGCATAAATATCTTTCCCAAGCAGAACCAGGTGGTTTCAGCTGTCATTCTCCAAAAACATCACATTTATCGCTGCGGGCTGAAATGTTGTCGTGTAATTACAGACCAAGTAGTGGCATAATATGCAAGGAGGAGCAATCAAAGAAAATACCAGGAAAATGTCAATAAGTTAGTGGACTGAAATTTATGGAAATCCTGTCATGTGTGTGGGTATCATCCCAATGCTCGGCTCTTGGATGTTTTTTGTGCTCATCTTAGGCTGTAGTTGGAGTTTTCCATTCATTTTGAGGGTTTGAACATTTCAGTGTGAGGATGTTATTCATCCTAAACTATCATTTAGTTTGGGAGTAAGATTTAAACGTCGCTGGCGACGCCATATTTTCTTCCTACCCCAGTTATTCTCATCCAACAGTGTGCACGTAGCTGCCACCGCTAAGTTGGCATAACTATTATTAGGAATAGAGAATCTTGCTACCTAGCCATAAAAGTGTTTTTGCTTTTTATATCTGTAGCACATACATATGTATTTGAATATATTTGCAGCCCCATCTCGTGTGTTGCCATGCAAGCCTCCTACCTGTCTGAGTATGAGGTTGCCATCTTTCTCATCGCTGAGCTTGAAGTTGAATATTCTATTGTAGCCACTTTGAATGGTCAACAAGGGCTTTTTATTCTCGATCTCATCTCTGTCCACCAATTTCAGAGTGCCGATCTGCTCATTCAGTTTGCGATCCTCTGGAACACGCAGTTCGTATGTCCCTGTGGGCAGAAAGCACATGTCAAGTGTGATGCCATGTAAGCTGACAGATCTTCCTCTTATTTGTTCAACCAAAATACCAAAATATTATGTTTTATTCCTTACTATCAGAGAAAGCTGCTATGTTGTCGTTGGTGTCAGTGATGGTGATGGTTACAGAGGTGGTTGCTGAGCTGCCGGATTTCATGCCTCTCATGTCCTGGACTTGAACCACCACCACATACTGGCTCTTGGTTTCTCGGTCCAGAGTGTTGATGTTGGTCATGATCGTACCTGCAGAGCAACAGAGAGGGTTTGAGCTTCTGATTCATGCACAACATCTGAGTTCCACCCATTTATTTGACGGACGTCCTGCTACCTACCTGATGTTGAGTTAATTTTGAAGGCAGGGATGTTTCTATGAGAGCTGTGTCCATCTATCAAAGTGTACTTGAGCTCTCCGTTAGCGGTGGTTGGATCATCGGCATCAGTTGCAATCACGTCAACAACTTTTGTTCCTAGATGAAAAAGATTATCATGCACTTAAATCACCATTTTGGACACAAAGTTCTGAATGAGTTCAAAATGTCCTTTTTCTAAATTAACCAGAAACCAAATACATGTGTTTTTTATCCTTAAAATACCAGAGATTCTCTTTCAAGGCATGTTTTACCTGGAGGACATCACATTATCTACATAGATACTGTGAGAAACTCTGACCATAAATGTTCCACTTATAAGGCGAGTGTCAACAGTAACTGTTTAAGTAATATCTAGCCAAGAAAAACACCAGTCCATGTATTTCTCTGATCACCACAAGGCCGTTTTAGCTGCTTGTCCACATATTTTCCTTTATACTATCTGCAGGGCTCTGCAGCTGCAGAAATGGTCAATACAGCCAGCAACGAGAGTATTTCTGTTTTATTTCAGCACTTTCTGTTTCATCTTTTTGACTAATTATTGTAATATGATTAAGTGCTAAAGTTTAGCTACGTCAGGCACTAATGTGCTTTATTTCCCACGTGAATGCACTGCTGATTGTGACAGGTGTGAGATATTAGTCTTGCTGTTCCATACTTTCTCACAGTCCAGTTTATTTTTAATCTAAAATCAAGTAAAATGCATGTTTTCAGTGGCTTTTTCTCCATTTATGAAGTAATGTTGAACCTAGTTGGAGCACATACCTCTTTGTCTAAGAGACCAGATCTACAATTAAACAAAAAATTTGAGTCCCTGATGTATTCTAACAGAATAAATTGACAGTGACTCTACATACCTATCGAAGCTCTTTCCACAATGGATCCATTGTACTGTTTGGGGAAAACAGGGCTGTGGTCATTGATATCTGTCACCTGGACAACAAAGTCTCCAGAATCCTCAATCAACTCATTGTTCCCGTCATACATCCTGGCAGTCAAATTGTAAAAGGCTTTCTCCTCCCTATCCAGAGATCTGGTGACAAACAGGTCTCCTTTTTCATCCACAATGAAGATGTTGTCTGCTCCTTCACCTTCGATTGTAAACTTCTTCACAGCCACATTCAGGCTTGACTTAAGCTGAGAAAAGAAAAAAGAGAATGGACAATGATAGTCTTCAATATTTACTTTCTCAAAACAGAGTCAAATCAACAACCTTCATGCAAATGTCTCCAAATAAAGTATTCCGGCAAAATTGCTCTAATAATCTTCACAGAGCTGGAAGACGACGAGTTTCTGCCCCAGATTTTTTTTATTCCTAAAGCATCAAACTGCACAGTTCAGACAAAAATGTAATTTTGCTTTAAAGACCCAAGAATCAAAAACCTAAAACTAAACAGTGAAATCAAAACACTGCTGTTAACCTACTTGTCCTATCTTGTAGGGGATCGGTGCAGGTTTCTCTTCTTCCACATAAAGATTGTTCCAGATCCACGCTCTCTTCTGTCTCCGCAGAACTGGATGGGACTCTTTCTTCACGATGCCAGCAAAGTCCTGACTTTCAGCTGTCACACCTTGAAGCCCATTGTCTTCAGCAATGACGACAAACGAGGACAATGCCAAAGAAGCCATAAGTCCCTTCATCCACACCTGGAGCCCCGCCATCCTCTAGTTTGGGACAGAAACAAGAAGGCGGGAGGGTGAGCGTAACGAGAGGAAGAGGTGAGCAAAACAACAAGAGAAGGAATAAGGAATGGAGGCAGAGAAATGGAGGAAGAGGAGAAGAGTGAGGGAGCAGAAAGAAGAGTGGAGATCACATTAAAACCACTTATCAGCAGTGGACAGACCCTTCACTGGGCCTGGGTGAGAATTAGTGAAGGCCAAGGACTCAGTGTCCCCTCACAGCTCGCTGCTGAGCTCGAGGTCTAGCTATCATTTAGGACCAGGGCTCTTAAAGCTTCGCATCGCAGCCTGGGACCCGAGTGAAACATTTAGCTTCTCATCATGGGACCTACGCTGAAAGCATGTCACTGCTGTCATATGGGGATCCATTAAACATAGGCCTGTGACCCATTTTAGGTCTTGACCCATTGGAGAAGTGAGACAGAGGAAAACTGATGCAGACGGAGAGAGATGACATTAAAACCATTTCAGATGTCTGTCTTCATCAGTCTTTAGAAAGGCCACTTTCCACAAAAGGGCTTTTTGCCATTTTGAATTTGTGGTTCCTGCTTTATTTTAATGCGCCTAAACAAACTGAGGACAAAGATGGTGAG
Source organism: Telmatherina bonti (assembly GCF_933228915.1). Classification (NCBI taxonomy): domain Eukaryota; kingdom Metazoa; phylum Chordata; class Actinopteri; order Atheriniformes; family Telmatherinidae; genus Telmatherina; species Telmatherina bonti. Next base: position 36,878,955 of record NC_136629.1, read on the forward strand.
GGCTTTGCGGCTGATGGCGGTTCTTGATTTGAAGGACAGATGATTTTTTTAAATATATTAATGTGCACTGACGTACATTAGCATATAAAATCCAGCTTTTTAAAGGTTGTGACACAGCACAGCATCATCTGGCAGGCTGCACTGGCCCAAACCAAAAGGCAAAACATATTCTATGAATGGATGTGAAGAATGAATTAATGCCTCTGGGGTAAATAAAAATCAGTGCAGTCAGCATATAATCACATAACAGATATCCGAGTAACGACCTCCTGATGCGTGTTTCAGAACTGGAGGCTTCTGTTCTCTCCAGCCCTTCTTCCCATCATCTTTGGCTAAACTCTCTTGCTTTTCTGTGCTGAAAAAGGTTGTAAAGTTCAGGAAAATTGGGGGAAAAAGATTTGTAAGGACCCAAGAAAAGATTACTGCAGTGATAATTACAAACAAGTTGTGATGCAAATCTGTATTTTTCAGTAGTTTCTCCATATTTAAGTTACAGTGTAAAAGTTTGGTCAGTAAAAATGTTCTAATCTTCATTATCCACGCGGCTACAACGGGGCCATCAGAATTATCCACATGCAGCTCCACTTTTCTTAAAGTCAGATGCCATAAAATAAACAGATCTGGTTCATTTTCCAATGTATTAAATAAATAAAAGGATCGCACACAACATTTTAAAAGGATATTTGTACTTGACTCCAGACATTGATATGCCAGAACATGAAGAACATTTAACATTTCTGTCTGTTGAAGTTGTGCAATGAACTGAAAAAATATCCAAGCATGACAAGTTAAAAAATGTTCAAGAAATCAATTTTCAAGGAAAGCAGAAGAGAATAAGATGTTTTAAACGACTGATCATAGTTTAGTTTATTGTTTTTTTTCCTTTTAATGTTTTATTGTTTGTTTCTTGTTTGCATATATACCTGACTGTCCATGTGGACATGTTTTTATGTTTGTAAAAATAAATATGTTGTGTTCTATACTTTCTTTTGTTCAAATCTCTGACATACAGGTTTTGTCCAGCCCCTAATTTCCAGTACAGATACCAACCAATATCAACCGATATCGATATCCGCTGAGTTTTCCCCAAGACAACAGAAGAAAGAAAAAGTGAATAATTTCAGGTCGATAGTTCACGCCAGTTGGCTCCTTCTTGCATAACCTCCACTATAAAGTCATTGCAAACAGCAAAATTAATGTCCGGAGACATAAATCAAAGATATTTGGGCCAATTTACTTCCAAGTCATCCTGTGTGCAAGGAGAGAGGTCTAACTTAACGTTAAAGGATTTACTGCGAGTTGTGCCAAATTAAAATAACCAGGAAGCTATACATCTCTCACATTGGGACATTTTGAGCGAGCAGAAAAGAAGCTTAAGAATTTGATGTATAATACGTGCATGTTGGGTAAAAATTATGTCATTAAAAAGTAAATACTGATAATTTCCAATATAACATTTCAATGCCAATATCAACTAATAGTAGGCTGATAACATCTCCTGGTCTATAATGTGATTTTAACTTACTGGATGTTGATAGGGGCTGGTTGACGGATCAGCTGCCTGTGAAGGAGTGGAACTAAATAACCTGAGTTTCTTGGTTTCTTCTGAGTTCCAACATGACTGTTGTTTACTAAAATCAGCTTTATTCAACATGTTTAAATAAATAAACATAAACAAATGCAGATCTGTAGCACTGAAACTGGGAATATTTATTTTATTATATTTATTATTTATTTATTTATTTATTTACAAAAATTGATCAGACTGCAGTCAGACAGAGACTCTATCATTTAAATATGGTGTTAAAATGACATTCAATGCACACTCAAAAATAGAGGTACCAGCTTGTACCTAAAAAGGTACAAATGCTTGTCGCTGGGGGTGTACTCTTTTGAGAGACATTTCTGTACCCTTCAGTTCTGGTCTATTTTTGTACCTTATCAAGTTCAACCTCACCTTATCAAGTTATGTTTTTTTATGTTTTCACAGCATTAGGCCTGGTCCATTCCACTTAGCAATATTATCTTATCTTTAATCTAGAAATAATCTTCAAAAACTCAAAATACTGACCAGCCATACACTTAGTTTGCAGCATCTGACCTTCATTGTCTGGTGTAGTAAATGACTGTTAAGTAGTACTACTGTCATCACTCAACTCTGCTCTAGTTTGTAACATTACAGCCATTAACATAACATTTTTCAATGCTGCAGGTACCCTTATGGTCGAAATGGTACAAATTTGTACTTTATGTCACTTTGAACCCTTTTTCGTACTCTGAAGGTGCTTCTGGTCTCTTCTGGACCAGTATTGTACTTTTGAGAGAACATTTCTTTAAAATGTACCTATAGGTACAGAAATGTCCTTATCTTGTACCTCTATTTTTGAGAGTGTGTAAAATACTTCTATCATGTTAAGGTTGGTAATTAAACAAAGAAAGGGAGCAAAATAAAAATAAAGCTTGTCCCAGCATGCTCGCTTAGATTATTTCATATTATTACAGGAATCACATCATGTAATATCGGAAATTATCTGTTTGTTTTTACTTTTTTAATGACACAACTTTTACACAACATGCGCGTATTCCACATCAAGCTTCTGCTTCTACACTGCAAAAACTGAAATCTAAGTAAGATTAAAAATCTTGAATTGAGTACACAGATGCTTATTTTTTTTAAAGGTAAGATAATTCTTAGTTTTTATGCAGTGAATTCCTCTTGTTTTAAGAGTATTTTTACTTGTTTTGGGAAGTCTTGACAAGCCAAATTTTCTTGTTCTGTTGGCAGATAATTTATCTTATTTTAAGCAACATCTACCTATTTTTTGTATTTTTTTTTCTTGTTTTTTAAGGTTGAGATTTTGCAGTGTACACCCTCTCACTCACATAAACCAGCTGTTTTTTTTAGTTAAACCGACCGCAGTACAAGGTTTTTGTGAAATGAAATAAACATTCATTCAGTCATAAAATGACTGAATGAATATGAGCATCGATTTAAAAGCTGCTGCAGGGAATTTTAGAGCAGAATTCTCCATCCTTTCATGAAGGATGGTCCCATGTCGTGCATGCTAAAGGGGATGATAAAGGAAGCATTGGAGCTGCTTTCTTTAACATTTAAAATATTCAAACAGCTCTTATCATGGTTGCCACTGAGGTATTTCCAAGTCATTTCACCCACTTAGGAAATATAAGAAAAACACACGATGCAACAACCTTTTGCCGCTGTGCAACGAAAATCCACTCAGAAGTGATACTGTGACCCCAACTTGGACTGCAAACTGACTTTTAATGAAACAGAATGAAAAATCTGCTTGTTTGACTTCAGATACTGCGTTTAGATATGTCTGTTTCACAAAAACACAACAAAAAGCTTTTTTCTGCATTGTCACTGCTTTTTCCTGCTTTTTAGGGAAGATTGTTGCAGTAGAAGGCCTAGTGATGTCTAAAGACTGAAATATGCAAACTGAAACCAGCTGTGTAGCAGCCTTCAGTCCAGCCAGCGTTTGGTTTGTTCCTGGAGGGGTAAATGCTACGGTGAAAAGCAGGAAATCACAAAGACTTTTCTGGCTGTTCTAAGCTGAATAACTTCTGTTGTTTTCATTTAATTCTACCATGACGATAATGTTAGAAGTATTTATATTGAATTAAAGCCAACAGATCCCTAAATGTTGAAGACCTGAACTCGTGAAGACAAAAATGGACCTGATGCTGGACTCTAATCAGAGACTTTTTCACTCTTTTATTCACACTTTTCATCTTGTTCCAACAGAAAGGATTGACACTTAAGTATTTTACTCTGCCCTTTCTGACCATTTCCTAAAAGCTTTTCAGTTTACGTCACTCCATGACAACTGGTGAAAAGATGCATTATAACTCAATCAGACAGTTACGGTGCAGATACCTGAGGTTTGCTGCTCCACAGGGGATCAATTACAGCAGTCAGAAGAGGTTCACTGCTTTGTGTGGGCTTTAAAACAGACTTCAAGAACAAGAAATGCTGTAAATCTAATACAGAGGCCATTCTTTGTTTTTATTTTCGTTTTATTTTTTGGAAACTGCCTTAAACACAGTTGTTATAAATTGGACTAATGTGGATAATATAATGAATTACATTATTATTAGACTACAATAGATTAGTTGGAGTTGGACTGTCTGTGAAAGTACCTTGAGATGATTTAACAACAATCCACAGATTAAAAACATATCTGTGGAAACTTTCACATTGAATCCTTTATGGTCCTGCTCCACCATTTGGCAGAGGTAAATTTGCAGCGATTATGATGAATTTCATTTTTAAAAAATCATGGAAATAGACCTGCCTGAGCATCTCCACCAGCTGGTTTGGATCTGTAAAACCCAAACTGTAGGTTATAACACTGTTTCAGATCTCAGCCATTTCAGTGCTGTTAAATTCTTATTAAATTCTTCTTTTTAACATCTCAACCGTTTGCTAAAAACCATTTATTATCTTTGTTCTTGTCCAAAACAAACGGAAAAACACAGAGAAACACTTCTCTGTCCTTTTTGTCAGTGTGAAAGTTAAAGGGTTAACTTGTAACTTGTTTAGTCTGAATCATGGCGGCTAAAAGTAAGGACAACGTTACGAGCGACGTTCTCAGCTATTTTTACGTCAGTATAATACAGGTTGGGAAAGCTCACACGTCCCCTTGACTCGACCCTTTAAGAGCTCTTTCTGTGAAATAATTTCAAACTTTTATGTCTCTCACCACCTCAGAGCTGTGTTACATCACGAACCAGTGATTCGCAGTATGACACACGTGCACACACACACACACACACACATCCACTCTGGCTTGAGCAGTCTCTTTTAAACTGTCAGAGGCCATGAGGATAATTCCTACTAAATTTGAGATTTAAAGGAATAACATAAAATAAAAAGCAAACTGGCATCTCATTTGATGTATGGCTTTTCACTGGTTAGAAGTTGGAAGACGTTTCAGAGCCTTGCATCACTTTTCCTGCCTACAAGCCATTTAGCGTCATTTAACCAAAATAAAAATCTACAAACACCAACAGCCAGTGAAGTGTTTATTTATTTCTTAAATTTTTTTTTTTTTTTTGCTTTATTTCCCTCTCAGTCTCTCTTGCTGTCTCACCCTCTCTTTCTGTCCCTGTCTCCCCCCATCGTTCACGTCTCCCCCCTCTGGGCTCTATCTAATAAAGCAGAAATGCCAGGGAAATAATCTTCAAAACACTTTAGCCCATGTGCTCTGCACTCCAGTAGATATCTCAGCGCAGTCCTGTGCCATCCCAGTAGACAGATTAGAGCATCTTATTGTCTTCCAGCCATTAGCAGCAGGGAGGGAGAAAGAGAGATTATGATGAGGGGATTATACTGGCACAGTTCTTCTCTCTTTAATGGCCTAATCTCGTATTCTACTGACCTCTCCTCACCTCTTCACACAGCTCCCCAGAAAGCAGCACACACAAAGCTCTCCAGTGTTTTCTGGCCTTCACTCGGCATCCTTTTGTTTAGGTTTTGTTTTTCCCTTTGTGTTCACTTGTTTAGTTCCCTTTCAGGACTCAATTAAGTAAAGTGAAGGGCACGATCTTTATTTGCAATCAGTGTGACTGTTGGAGCAGTTTTATTCACGACTAAGTCAAAACTTGGTGCCCATGAGACATTATTTCACCTCCTTGTGCATTAAGCTCGCTAACTGCTGACAAACATCATTTATTGTGTTCTGGACTCCTTCATTTTGTGCTGTATTAATATTTGTTGCATCCTAATTCAGTTGCTTTTTTATGCAGATCTGCTAAAGTCAGACAAACACAGTACCATCTTTTATCATCATAAACAAAATAAACTATGTATTAATAGAAAATGCCAGTCCTGTATTACACTGTGAGACGGGTTCTACGATGAAATGGTGTCCTCGGAGTTCAGTCTGATGCTGACAGAGAAAAGATGACGATCCAGCGCTCCTGCTGCTGTTACTGCCTACATCTACAACCCGTCCAAAGATGACATGTTGATGAGCAACACTGTAAAAACAGCAAAACAGTTGAAAAGCAGTAAAATGTACAAAACTGCTTGTTTTCAGTTTGTTTGTTCTTTTCTTGTTTGTTTTTCTTGTTTTAGATTTTTTGCAATATTTATACATGTTGATGGGAAGCTAAATTTATTAAATAGGACAGGTTTATATATAAACATTCAGCTTCAGCTTGTTCCTTTTTATTCACTCTGCAATGGGATGTTTGCACCAGAAACATTTGTTGTTTATTATGTGACTGAATAAATAAATAAACTTCAGATTTAAAAGATTTAAGTAAAGATAAAGATGTAGCTCCACTGCATCAGCAGAAGTGTCTCCCAGCTGTTATCATTACTGCTCTCAGGAGAGTGGAACGGGAAAAACACACTTGAGGAGTTTCAGCTGTGCACGGCAGACTGAGTGGAATCTTTCTTGCACACAATCCGACATGACGGTGCAGCGTGTGGCAAGCGGTGAATTTCAGGTTGCTGAAATGTTACACTCTGTGTGTTTTAATTTGCTTTCTCATCACATGATCCTTAAAAAAAAGCCACGAGTTTGCCACTTGACATATCGGTGCTTCTGGGAGTTTGTCGAACTCAAACGTTGATGATTGCTGGCGGGATCTTGATGGTTTGGGATTTTTAATGGGGTTTTGTTTCTTAAACACCGCTGAGTTGACTGTGTTTGCTTTCTTCACACAGACGCCTGTTCACCTCTAACTAAGACGTCGCTGCTGGTCAAGCAGAGGTGTTTCCTGAGACGGCCCTTCTCACAAGTCTTAGTGACGCATATCCTTCCTTCCTTCCATCAAGTTCTGAACAAACAAAGCATTCACACTGTTTTCTAGTCTCACTGAGAACAAAAATTACTTTTAAGAAGAGAAAAAAAATGAAACAATCTGCATTTTTTTCTGCTTATATATTATCCTGTCAGTTTAGATAATGTATTTATTTACATTTTCCACCAACGGTGGGAAGTTATCCATGCATTTGGATCATACCCCGCTGTCTAAAGTTACATTTCCACTGAAGATCTTCATCAGGAAAGATAAACGGATTCAGATGATGTGACTCGTTTTCTGATTGGCTCTCCTGAGTGTGACTCGTTTCAGTGTAATTTGAAGGAAGTGATAGTAGGCGTATCAGATGAACTCATCAGTGTTTTCTGACTTTATCAGGTTAGTTAGACTAAATCATTTAGGACACTCATATCAGCGACTGATATGAATTGTGACTAGTTTTCTGTCCACTTAGGCTGCTGCCTCCACGACCCGACCCCGGGTAAGCGACAGAAGATGGGTGGATGGATGGATGGATAGATGTGACTTGTTTTCTGTCTGTGGTCAAGTGTCCTGTTTGGTGGAGTCACACAGTTCATCGTTTACATGTAATCATCATTTCAGATTCATTTCAGGGGAATAATTTAAATGACTGATTTTATGAGACAAACGGAGCATTTGTTATTTTCCAAACCTATTTTTTCCAGGATTTTTCACCACCATCAGGTTCAACACGTTACACATACTTTAGAACATCTGATGAGGAAGTTCCGCACAGACAGTTATTTCTGAGACGATGGAGGCGTTTTCCCTACAAGGGCATTTTTCAAGCAGCATTTCCTCCTGACGGAGCCAGCGTCCACTCCTCCTCTTATCAGCACAAGGAAGTGTAAACACAATACCTTTGGGGAAATGCCAACTGGTCCGTTAATTTACTGTCATTAGCAAGTTGAAACACCCTTCCTGGTATTCACTGCTGCTGCGTCTCCTCCAGCTTTTCAGCGTTCAACAGTTTCAGCTCATGTCTTATCTTGGTTTTTTTTCTTTTTTGATTTGTTTGGGTTTTGTTTTGGTTTCTTTCTGCCTTTTGCTCGCTTACATGGTGTCTCTTTTTCTTTCTGATGTCTTTTTTCCACCTTGATCTTTCTTCCCCCTTTTTTAATTTTGCCACATCTGGCTTGTTGAAACTCTCAAGGTGAAAGCTGAATCTGCATTTTCTGACAAAATATTTCTGTCTTACGTTGATCATTCCGTTCCTTTTTCACCTTTACATCGTCACGTCTCATCTTTAACACCTCGTCATACTCTCCAGCTCATCTTACAAGCAGATTCTGCTTCGTATCCTCAAAGGCTCATTAAAAAAACGGAACATGGAGGATGATGCACTCAAAGTCAAAGATTCATCATCATCATCATCATCAGCCTGCTCTTGACAGTCTTTGCTTTTTAAACCTGCCAGTATCAGACACAGATTTCATGAGAAGATTATTCACAGTTATTTACAGCTTCTATTATCAAAGGCATCTTTTAGAGGTATGCAGAATAAATAACATCCAGGAATATCTGTAATTGCATCTGTACATTGTCCGCAGGCAACAGTGTGTGTGCAACTGTGATGGATGTGCACAAACAGGCAGACGTGGAGATACAGTTGTCATTCTGCAGGATGTTTTGTGACTGACAGACGAGTCTGACCTAGTTTGAGTCAACCAAAGGCTAAAGCACAGAAACGAACAAGACTTCATAATCCTGCGGGTCGCTGAAGGGCATTTGAACTTAATGTTTAACTCTTTTTGTCATTTCCGTGCTTTAAAGATGGAAATGCAATTTGATTTTGTCCTCCATGATGTAATCGTTGGAGGGACTAAATCTGTCTTTCCTTTCGTCTGTCTGTCACTCGTCACACCTTAGCTGCGAGCCAAGGATTCGTTTTCTTTCTCTCTTTGAAAGGAATTGACACTGTGTCGTTTTTGCAGCATTTTTCTGTCAGTACACAGCAGTTGACGTAAATCAATGGCTCAAAATTCATTACTTCAAGTAAAGTCGTGGCTGTTCTTGTAAGTTTTCACTCGATCAAATTGTGTAGAGAGGAATAAAGATTAAGGGCACAACGTGACAGTTCCACATACTGAATGTTGCATCTTTAAATGTTATAAGCTGACTTAGAAAAAATATCTTAAACGCTTTAGTCATTGTGAGAAGGATTAGCGGCTCAAAAGAGCTTGTTCATGAGAGGATGTTCATGAGACAAATATGTCTCTCTCATCCCAGCTGAAAAAATATAAAAACTGAGGCAGATTTGCAACATTACATGCATGATGTGTGCATGAGCTGAGAAAAGTAGCCATTCTACCATCATGTACAGCGCTGATATGTCTCATCCCAAGCTGACAATGACGAGCATTTTAGGCCTCCGTGAAACAAAGAACTGAATACCGTGCACTTTTCTGCCCCCTTTTGCTTGAACTTTGCCATTTAGGGAACATGAGTTTGCCTTCAGTTCAAAATTTTAATTTCAAATAGAAAATATTGATTGACTGAATCGACTGAAGGCGACACACGGTCCTGCAGGATGAACCTTCTGTCTGGTGATCACACATCTTTTCTTTCTTTTTAGTGTTACAGGAAAACATCAACTTGCACATAAAATAACCAAATGCAGAACGGAAACAGTGACTTTTTGCTTGACATTAGTCCACAGAATTCTACTTAAATCCAATGATTCTTGTGCTGTGAATGTCTGAAATTCAGCATATTTAGGTTGGACCGACTTGCACCTAGGATCCCTAAAGGGCTTCAGTTCAGCAATATTCTAACAGTCCATTTGCCAGCACGTCACATCGCTACAGCTCTCTCTCTCTCTCTCTCTCACACACACACACACACACACACACACACACACACACACACACACACACACACACACACACACACACACACACACACACACACACACACACACACACAGCCACAAGCATGTATCCTCACTGAAGTTGTCAGTCAATCAAATCAGATTTAAATAGTTATGAATAACAGGGCACAGCTCCAAATCAGATTAAGCAGCAGACATTTGGAAACAATGTCTTGCCTGATGTTTGCATTGTCTTGGCTCAGACATGAGACCTGCAAGTCTCTGCTGAGGGCAAAATGAAAGCCTCACCCTGTGGATGTATCAAAAGGTTCCACTCATTCATTTCATTCCTACTCAGTCGTGAGTAACCTGGAGAGACTGGGTACACCCTGGACAGGTCGCCAGTCCACTGCAGGGCATTTAAAGGCATCAGAAATCAATAAGACCTCTTTATTTAAAGATAATCTAAATGACCCAAATAACAGTTAAAGCTGCTTTCTCTCCTCAAAAACATCATCCTCTGCTTGAACCTTCAGCTCTAAGCAGCCCACCCCAAGCAAAAATATTTTTATTTGTTTGTCACCACTTAAAATACCAAGAAATAACAAACATCCAGTATAAGATTACCTGTTGTATGGTGTGTTAAACGGAAAAAACAGCTCCGTTTCTGAGACTACAACCTTAACGGGGTCTTTCAGTGGTAATCAGTCACTTCGGCTGTACTAACATCATCACAGCTTGACAGCTTGTCAACCTCGCTGACATATATCTGAACGAATGAATGGCTCTAATCACGAATCTTGTGTTTGTTTGGTGTGTGCGTGTGTGTACGGGCGTGTTTGTGCGTGGGATTGCAAGTGTGTGTGGGAGGAAGGGTGAAGCCTCCCAGATGGCACCCAAAGGATTTTCCCTGATAGTTCCCTCTTCAGGAATTAGACCACTGGGTTTAGTTGCATCAACGGCTTTTGAAGTAACAACCAAATCAAATCACTTCCATCACTCCTGACTGCCGGTCCGGACCAGCAGAGAAAATCAGAGAGGAAATTACAGGGTAAACAAAAGACACACACTTTTACCTCGGCATAAATGAATAAAATCCAGGACTAGTAGACGTCTGCTTCAGGCTTTATCTGAACCTTTCTTCTTGTGTTTTTCTTGCATTTGGTTCGTGCCAGAAAGGGGAGATAAATTAGGTCTAACACATTCTGTACGTCTATCTGGGAAGTCTTCAGTTGACAAAATGACAGCACTCAACTGGCACGATCTTCTCCACCTTTTAATATTAGATGTGCATCATCAATACTTGATAACTAAAGCAACTTCAACTTGACAGCTGTGATGACTTTCTTTTTGTTCCCATGTTGAGCTCTTTAAATCAACACCTGAGCTCCTCCTGGTGGATTTAGTTACATTTTTCCTGCTCTGTCTACGGATTATCCTGTATCATCTTAATGGCCACAGCCGTCTGTGCCCAGGAATGACACTCCACCCTCGGGAGAAGGGGGCCAGCGCTCAATTACAGCGTTCAAATCCAGCCGAGCTGTCTGAGATCATTGGCCTAACATATGTGAACAGTGACAGGGGGCGACAGCCTGTCCTTAACGGGGTTAGCACCATCATTTCAAGTTATTTCTGTGCCTTCTTAGAGACACTTTTACCAGTTTTCATTAGTATTTCACCCTGGAGTGAATGGGAAAGTAGCCTTCGGGCGTTTTCAAGGGATCTGGGTTACATTTTTTTGGCAGAGCTGAGATACACAGCTTTTCAATCAGAGGGAAATGTATATTTACAGTCCCATTTGCTGAACAGGAACGCGCTGGATGAACCGTCTGGCACCAGCTCACGTGCACTCACATGAAACGCTTCAGCTATAACCATTTTTTTTCCATCCCAGCTAAGACAGAAAAAGGAAAACTTACCAAACAAACAGAAGGCTGAGGAGAAGTTCTGATCAGATCTTTGAGGAACGATGACGCTCCGATCTTTCCAGGTGTTGGCTCTCTCACACTGCGGTTCAGCTTTTGGTGAGCTGGTCGTGAACTGATTCCACGATCCTCACTTCTACTGCCTGTGTTATCTTTTTTTTTTCCAGTGTAGAAAGAGGAAGCAGGTGTTGTAGAAGAGATTTTACCCTTAGTTTGATTTTCCAGTTGGGCTTTTGTACAAATCCTTTCCTGGATTGTCGGCCAGATGAGAAAGTCTGTAATGAGGACAGCTCTGATGATCCCTCTGAATGAAAAAGTATGATCTCCAAAGACAAACAAAGAGCTTCTCCAAGAATCTCAGCAGGGATCTGCTGTGATGTTGCTCAGATTTAACAAAGTTGCTTCCTCTGTGAGGTTTTTACTGAGCTGAGTGACTCCAGAAGAGGAGTTTTACCCCAAAGTGTCGTTATCTCCTTGACTCCCTCCTCAGGTTGTTGGGTTTTACCTCAGGTGTGATTCCAACAGGTTCTGAGTCTCTCTTGCTGGTTTTCTTCCTGCCGCCTCTGATGTGGTTTTCTCATGAACACTGTTGAGCCACAGCTGTCCGACTGCGCTCCTCTCTCATACACACAGGTCACTGCCCACTTCCTCTTCCTGTTATTGTGGTCGGTCTTCTCCGCCGGTGCTCCCTGCTACTGCTCCTCTTCCTGTCTGAAAAGAGATGGAGACGTGGAAAGGTGTGGGACAGAAAGAGGAAGAGAAGAAAACAGCAGAGAAGCAGAGCGCAGAAGTCAGAGCAGCTCAAAGACGCACGGAGAGGCAGAGAAAGCAGCCGGCTCATGGAGCAGATGGAGTGAGTGTGTGAGGGAGGAGAAAACAGGGAGGGCGATGGAGAGTAAGGTGAGAGAGGCGTTGCTCCTCACTCCATCTCACAGAGAGAGGGAGAGAGATGGAGAGTGGACGGGTGGGGATTTATTATTCATGTGTGTGAGATAAGGATTAAGTTAAACAGGTTATTGGGGATAATCCTCTGAGATTTCCCCACATGAAGCTAGTAAAATTTTCAGAGGGCTGACTTGGGCTTTTGTGTGTGTGTGTGTGTGTGTGTGTGTGTGTGTGTGTGTGTGTGTGTGTGTAAGTGTATCTGAAAAAGAGATCTTGTCTAAGCTGGTAAATGAGATGAACGAGATGCCACACACACACACACACTTCCTATTTCGCCCCCCTCTTTTTCTCTTTGGGGGGAAGATTTTCGTCAGTAATTTAGTGAATTGCACAGGAAAGCCAGCTGTGTGTTTTTACATGAAATGTCTCCTGTGGCAACAGCGGTCGAGTCTTTTTCTTCCCTCTCACTGTCTTTTGCTTCCATTTGCTGATTCTCGTGTGATTTAAACTTTCTGCTCAGTTCCACTCAGCAACAAAACACACATCAACGTTTATTCTGGATCTGCTCTGTCATGAAAGCTGAATATGAATCGTCTCTTTTACTCCCTTTAAAATGTTTAAAGACATGCTCAGGTCGAAATCTGGGGTAGAGCGTCTTGCCTAAAGACACTTTGTCATGTAGTCAGGCAATGCTGGAATCAAACCACTAACTTTCAGGTTGGCAGACTGCTCCTCCTCCTGAGCTACAGCCGCTACAAACTGTGTTGAACTTTCTGAAAGCCAGAAATCAAGCTCTGCATGGGTAAAAATGATTTGTTTGTTATTTTTTAACACTTTGTTTGTCTGAAACCAATAACTACGAAGTGACTACTAACATTAAATGCTTGGGAGAGGATTTAAGTGACCCAAAAGAAAACAGTGAGATTAGTCTGCAATCAAATCTTTTATCCAAGTGATGCACTGATCAACGGCTCAAAAGTTGCAGATTTTCTTGCTGATTTATGACAAATGCTGCTTAAGTTGTGTTTGATCAGCACATAAATGTGTTCCATCTTGTCTGAATCAAGTATTGAAGCGGTCACATGATGCTGAAATGGTGGACAGATCCAGTCTAAGTGCCTTTAAGAGGTTCTTCTTGCATGTTTTCCACTGGTCCTGCCACTCACATTTCCTCCCTTTTACATCTCTGCTCTCAGGACTGGAATACTTTGGAGTGTTAATGCTTAGATTTAAAGGTAATGTACATTGTTATAACTACAAAGTATGATAATTAAGGTACAACAGACTTACATGTTTAATGTGTAATTTGTCCCTTCATGTGACTTAGCACAAAACAACAATAACAACCAAGGATAGATCATAAATTTACCACTGATTGTACTGTTTCTGTTACAACTATACAGCTGATGTGTTGGTTGCTGATTTATGTCCTTTGATTTAGGTGTTAAAATGAAAAAAAAGTGCATGCTTGACTTGAATTAGAATCTCATCGGAACGTCGACCACATCTCTTTATTCTACATATGTATTGAGTGACACATCTCACTTCATCTGACAAAGACATAAATATGATGGACATTTAATAGAACTGTAACTAAAAATATCTCACTTTGAAAATCATGGTGAGCGTCTCAAAAAAGAAAAAGTGCACAAATAGAATAACTTGACACCTTTGTCATATTACCAGCATAACCTGAGACACAGCTGTTTTTAAACATCAGCTCTGGATCCGTACAGCGTTCAGTGGAGGGTAGCGCTGAGAAAAAACTGTTACCAAAAGGATTTCCAGCATGATGGTCAGAATGAAACACTGAGAGAAATGTTAAAACTAAATAAATATGATCAGAAGAAAGAAAACAAACTTCCACCTTCCACAGCAGTCTTTGACGGTTTGGAGGAAAATAGAAGGTGCTTCAAATATATCATTTCATACATGTAATACATAATAAGAATAATCAAACAGACATATAGAGACACTGTTTAAAGATAGTCCTTTTCCAGATGGGACGACCGACATAGTTTAACCAGCTTTGAGGTGGTACCACCATATTCCTGAGGTAGTTCCTCATATTCTGTTGCCTTAAAAAAAACCTGCTCTGCAAGATGAAAAATATTGATATGCGTACATAGCTGTATTTGACAAAAACACCCCTGCAGCAATTTTCCAAACAGGCCCCTCTTTTTGCGAAAAGGAGCTATTTATGCAACGAAGTGAAACGACTCTGTGGAGCAGAAGCATGTTATTTGTTCTATGCACGAAGCTCATGATCATTGCCGTTGATTTCACCCTGTTGTTAAGACATATCGCCGAAAGGTGGAGGGGGGTGGGGGGGGACACAATGCAGATAGCTCCAGTACAAAGAAAAGGAAAAAGTCGAGGCTGTAACACTTAATCAAGGCTTAAGATGCCCCAGAATTACTCTGGCCAATCAAAAACATTCAGGCACACATTCCTGGTAATTAACTTTGCAACGTGAATGTCGTATTCAAGCACTTTACCTCTTCATCATAAGGATGGAGGATAAAAATTACCGACGCCAGGATAATTAATACATCCTGTCTAAGAGGTCTTGCACCATTTTGAAAGTATCTCTGTACATCTGCCTTTGCATTTGCAGAGATTTCCTCTCTTCTGCTCTATTCAGTCCTTTTGTCTCCCTGGTGAAGCACAATTTTCTAAGCGTCTTCTTGTTTCTGACAAAGAAGCTACATCTAACTTCAGGGAAAATCTTTCACCCTGTTTTCACCTTGAGGGGGGCTGAGAGATTTCCCTGTCTGAAAATGGGTATGCATGTGTGAGGATGTGTAAAACAGCCTTTTCAGGCAGATGAGAGACTCCAGGATGACAGTTACCCACCAGGCAGAAATAAAAGGCTAAAAGATGCCAACTGAAAATTTATTTTATTATCAAATCTATTGCTTAAGTTTTCTCACAACTTGGTAATATTGATGATCAAATTGATAATTACGTCACACTCTTTTGATTTGTGTTATACGTCAGTGTGAAGCAAACATAAAGCATTGAGGTGGTTCAGCACAGTTCACCTTAAAACTGGCTAAATCTGAACTGTAATGAGCAGAAACCACCATTTGTGACATGTATATGTGCAACAAGAAGAAATAAAGAGTTTGTCCTCATGCTGGCTGTCTGTTTACCTACTGCGACATGTACACGAGTGACAGTTGTCTCCTCAATAAACAAACAAAATGTCACATATATGATGGAAACGCTTTTGTTTACACACCGCTTTCCCTGTTCCCCTTTGTGTCTCCTTGTCATTCTCTTTTCAAATACCCTCATGCTCTTGGCCTACTTTCCTATCAAACTGACTCTAAAAATTGCATCTGCGTTCCACTCTGGACATGCAAGGAAATGGGCAAGATTCCCCCACTGGTGGTTTGACTGGAAGACGACCACATGAGCAGAACATCAAGAAGCGAGAGGGAAGGAAGTGAATGAGAGACGGGAACATGTTTAACATGGCAGATCTTTTGAAAATAGTGTCAATCCGCCTACAGATTCCCTTTTCATCAAAACCTACAATGCTTTAGCTGTAAACATTCTCAGAGAGCATGCGATACAACAGGAAATAAATCACCACTGGAAGCTGTGCTGATATGTGGGTCACAGGGTTAAAAGACTCTGTTAGTCGATTCATGTTGCTCTGAAAATTCTGCAATATTTAAAACGAAGTAACGTGTCTGCCAAAACGAGAAAGCAAATCCCAGCTCTGCGTGTGTGACCCATGCTTCAGACTTTCTAGGCTTGGTTCATGTTGGAGACTCGCCTCGCATCCGGTTACTGCAACAGAAAGAGATTTTCTGGCCTTCTCATCTGTCTGATGTTTTCTATAAAAGTGAAATCTGAAAAGGGGTAAAGTAATCTTGTTAGAGGTGAAATAAATGCTTCTCAGTTTCAATTCTAAAGGATGTTTTCTACAAACAACTTATTATAAATGTTTATCATAAATAAATACACAAACAGTGTAAGAAATTATATTTTGAATGTTGTAGGAGCCATAATGTAAATGACTTGATGCTTAGGAATATGCTCATGTGTGCACACTTGATGGATGAGGGTATAATTGAGGCAAGTTTTTAGTCTATTAGTTCACACACTTATTTACTTGTGTTTTTTTTTTATTCCATGTAGAATTTCATCTGATGAGATCTAGGAAGAGAGATTTAGCAAATTGGCAATGGAAGAACTCTTTTTGAGACTTGTTTCTTTTTTATACGAGTTGTATAGTCTTGTTCTATGTTGGACTGTGGAAATAAGCAGATGTCTGCTCTTTTCAGCTTCTCATCACACCTGGTTTGCAGTCTTTCATCACAACAGATTTCATTCCACACATTGTTATCTGCAGGTACCTGACAGGATGTGCGTAACAGAGGACCTGACAGCGGCTGAACATCTGTCCATCCTGGAAACTGGTGACATTTCTAATTATCACCTAAAAGAAAAGTTAAATTATCTATCAGTGTTTTTGTTAAGATCATGACAAAGTTTTGGTGGATGTGAAATTTTTTCCACAGATTCCTTCAGTTTTAGTAGCAAAATATTTGGTTTTGTGGAAGCAGTTTAATATCTGTGATGCATTTTCCTTTTTCTTTTGTCAAATAAGACAAAAAAGCTACTAATTCTGGCTTTAAAATCTAACATTTCTCAAAGTAACACATTTTAAGCTAATAAAAAGAACGATTAGAACTCATGTAGCTCAAACGCATCTTTCTTGCAGCAGTTTGGCCACTGCTTACATCATCCGTTGCAATATTTGGGGTCATAAATTAAGAGTACTAGCAAGACACTGGCTAGCAACAAGTGTAGTGGGTAACAAGAAATGTCTTTTGAAAAAAGCAGAACATAAAACGGAAAAAAAAAGCAAATTACGGTACGGGAAAAAGCTTCAAAATGTGTCCTTAATGGATCTTTTTTCAATGCATACTAGCATGCTAGCATTCACTCTTTCCCCAGAAGATGTTACAAAACAACATAAAATCTGATCAACGTGAAATTCTGTGAAGGTATAAAGAAATGTGAAATATTTAAAGTAAAAGAAAAAAACTATAGTGGAAATGATCTGCTCATTTCATCCATCTTGAATAATCCAGGTTTAGCTATATTTCTTCTTACAGCTTTTTACCTAAATAGAGGTTAATAAAGGTTCCGCTAAATTATGCATAACTTTCTATACAGGCTCACCTGCAAGCCGCAAAGCAAAGCTGCAATGCTAATTACTGCACAGGCTGATCTCTAAATAAATTCGGTGTGTATTTTCAGTCAGGATTCATTAGTTGCGCTGCTAGATAATTGTTAATCACCGAAGCACCACAAGAAGGCTGTTAGAAAAGCATTATGCAAATTTCAGCATTGTGATCAAAATATGTTTTAGGTTCCTTCAGTGTGTTTTTGCATCAGAGGCAGCTCTCGTTTTGACCGAAATGTTGTATATCTTTAATATTACCTCATTCTTAGCATCTGTTTGGGTCAAAGATACAGGGATTATCTATCTAATTCAATGTGAGCAGATAAACTGAAATTTTCAACATCATTTCTGTGATTAGACGAGCCATCGTAACGCTAAGCCTGTATTCCTGGCTTAGCTTCCCTAAGCTGGCCTATTCCTGGCCTAAATCACTAACATATGCGCTGATTTCCACTAGACGCCTTAGTGTGTAACACATTATACTCTAGGGGACAAGATAGCATTAGCTGCCTCTCCGTCTGAGGCCCATGTGGTGATAGAAGGAAGCTGACTTTATGACTGTTGTCCAATCAATTAATTTGTTAAAATACATGAAAAAAATATTGCTTTGTGTGTGGTCACAAATTTAGCAACTTTGTGGTTGAAATGCATTGTGGAAAATACAGTTATCATCAAGCTACAGTTTGATGCCTGTCAAAACATCTATGATGTCATTAGGGAGCTTCAGGAACTTCCAGAGGGATGCAATCTGCCTCCTTGTGTTTGGTTAAAAACCAAAGAGGAAAGAAAAATAACATTGAACATGTCCGTGCTGTCCTGCACATTATTTTGTTAATTCATTTAAGCCAAAATGAAGAGCTAAAACTTTTAACGACTGTGGTTGTGGGCGCGGCGCCAGCTGTAGAGAGGAGATGTTAAACAGGCAGGTGAGGCCGATTAGAGCAGCTGTACTGCATATCTAATCATGATCTGTTTTTTTTGTGCAGTGGGGTGCTGCGGCCCCAGTAGGAGATGTCGAGCTGAAAGCAGACAGCTAGGCTGGTTGTGCTCAGGCCTGTACGATGAAGCGTGATTAACACAACCTGGAAATTTCTCTCTGTTACCTAGGCTGACTCACCCAGACATCCAGAATCTGGATAAGCAGTACGAAGAAGGGTGGATTTTCCCAGCCAAAAGCAACACTGTTGCTGCAGCAAAACCCAGGATGTAATGCTGGCAGAAAATAGCAAATTTGGTGGAACATTGTCCGATGAATACAATATTAATTTATTAGACATTATCTTAAACAGACAGAGCTCTGATCACATTCTGACAGTTCAGACGTTTTAAAAATCGCTTCCTCACTTACATAAGTACTTTTTGGGTCAGTCCCCCAACCCCTTACTCATGCTGAGTAGTTGTGTGTTCCATAAATTCATGATTCTTATCAGAATTAACCTCATTGTGTTTAGATTCAACCCCAGTGTAGCTATAAGGACATGTACAAAAAAACACTTCAGTGCTCAGTGACATGGATTTTATTCTTCATGGAAAGGATACATCTATCCTAAGTGGCAACTTCTGGTGGTTAAAAGTGAAACCAATCTGGAAGTGCCAAAAATTACAGTTCTCTCTTCATCCACTAAATAACCCATGGCTGCAGCATAGACAGTATATAAAAAATGGACGAAGCCATCGGCAGTTAAAAGTGAGGCCTATGCGGAAGTGCATAAAACTGCAGTTCCCCCTTCATCCACTAGGGGCTGCAAAACAGAGCAAATCCCCATAGACTCCCATGTTAAAAAGACCAACTTCACAGCAGAAATAAACATGTTTACAGCAGAAATAAACATGTTTACAGCCTGGTACAAAAATCCATTTTAGGTTTAATTGGTCAGGTTTACCTTCATGACTACTGTGGGAGAGTGAATTTTTATTTATAATCTATAGGTTCGAGTATCAAATGGGCGTGGTTAGGGTTAATCAAATCAGAATGTTGAGGGGGTGGGGTTGGACGTCCAACTCCACCCAATGTCTAGCCCCACCTCATTCTCCAGGCTGCAACCGAGACCCTCTTCATCCACTAGTGGCTACAAAACAGAACAAATCCCCATAGACTCCCATGTTAAAAAGACCAACTTTACAGCAGAAATAAACATGTTTACAGCCTGGTTCAAAAAACATTTTATAGGACAGGTTTACTTTCATGAAAACTGGGTGGAGTGAATTTTTTTCTGACTCTTCTGTTTAGAAGTAATTTCATCAACGTTAACTTAGTGATTTATTCCAATAAGAAGTGAACCAGGTTAGTAGTAGACAAAACACTGCTAACCCTAAAGTTACCTGGAAAAGGGTACAACGCAATAAACTAGAGCCACATTGTCTTTACTGTGCCGGGTGAATCCCAAAAGTAGCAACAACAACATAAAGCACTTTTCACATGTTAGCAGAAAAAGCAACATTTAACATTTATTTAGGGATCTATTTCACGCCATCTGGTAAAAATCCAATATTTCCACCCCTGTTGGCTTTGGTCTGAACTTTGCCAGATCCCAAGGGAAATCACTTCCACATCAAGGGAAATATGTGGAATTTTATCTGTTAATCATTCCACTATGTTTATATGAAGGTTTTCGGTATAAAACCTTGAGAGATGTTGTAAGTTTCACACCAAGACATCTAACATGGTTGGAAATTGATCACGTTTGTGCAGCAGATATTACAAGACTTTTAAAATTTACCATCCTTAATGTTAGTTGGGACAGAATTGCATTTCATTGCGCTGGTGTTGTACATGTTTGTCTGCTGAAGCGCCGTACTACTGCACTTAAATTCAATGATGCAATCATTAATGGGCCACACGACAGGGAGCGACATGAAACAACAGATAAAGAGAACGGAACATTTTACCTACATATATGTAAATACTTACATCATTTGTTTTACATTGCTCCTCTACCTCCACAGCCAGCTTCTTTTTTCTTTTTTTTTTACCTCCCACCCCATTCTCTCTTTCTCTCTATCCATGTCACCCTTGGGCGATATTTCACATTACTATGAACATCAGTCACAGGGGCTCTGGATAAATGCACCTCATACCTCTTTGAAGGCGCTCACACGTTTTTTAGCGCACACATACACACAGGGCATGTTGAAGTCAGTCATGCATGATGACAGATCCTAATAGCTGTTACTTGTCTACACACTCGGGGAAAACTTAAATACAGTAGAGGGCCGCATGTTCTGGGTTCCACACATAGATCATGCTGGTATGCATGTGTGCACATGCGCGCACACGCACAGACTAATGTGCACATACACACACAAAGACGCAACTAGAGCTCATCCAGAGCAGAGTAATGTTGACAGCGACCCTGCTATTTTTAAAGGGCACACTTCACAAGATATCATCTCCTCATCATTAGTCCTCAGGGATCGTTGTGTATTTACACACACACACACACACACACACACACACACACACACACACATGTAAGTAAGCATGATAGAGTCACACTGAAGTACTAACCCACATGAGCACAGCAGGGGTTAATGTCCTAACGTATATCTCTCTGGATCTGTGTCACAACCACTCATGCTGGCAAAAACTGAAATGATGTTTTTGTAACCAAAGTCAAGGGAGAGGTTGTTTCATTGCTTACCAGCACTCAGTTTCCACCATGGCTCCAAAGTCTGCTGATTTTGTCAGGATTTGACTTCAAACTTCACATCATTTAATCACAAAACAGAAAATGGGATTTTTTTTTTTTTTAAACGGCTTCATAAACAAAAGGTTGCAAATGGGAAAAAAGAATAGTTGAAATTCCAGCAGCACAGATATCAAGTACAATCTGAGGCATTGTGAGGATGAACAGCAGCAACAGAAATGTTAAACTTTAATGCTTAACTGTCATATGTTATTGTTAAAACCCAAAAACATCATAAACTTTTAGAGAGCTCGGAGATTCAGCTGACCATGAGAATAATGGAAAGCAAGGCAGTTCTAATGTTGAGACACTGACAAAAACACTCATTTATACATGTGCAACTCAGTCTGACCTGTTATAAACGGCTGAGATGAAGCGGGACACCCACAGGTTGCCCCAGGCAACCAGACAGGCGAGTCAAACTCCTCTGTTTGGCTTCTCTGAAGCTTTGAATACCCAGCAAATCAAAGTTCTGTTCCATTTGTGGATGCAAGCTTCTGATTTTTCTTTATCAGGCAAGCAGTTGCCTCCTTTTTATACACTCCCTTCACAGTCACATCACACATTCTCACAGGCTTATTTATGTTTAAGCTGTCTGATGTTTGTGTGCTCATCCACTTGATGTCATAATAGAACAGATTGTATCTTTGTTAGTAAAAAACATTGTTTAAAAAAAAGGGTCATTAAGAGGATCAAAAAAAAAATGTGCACAAAGCTCATGAGGTATAGATTGGAAAGGAAAGTTCAGTTTCAGACTTGTACATTTTCCATTCTTTTCCATTCAGTCGTTTCCAGATTATTGCAGGATAAAAGAAGAAAAATGGGAAAGCCAATAAAAATATATGCAAAGGCAAAAGTTTACACATTTAACTCTTTATGCGTCAGTTTTTGTCCCATGGATGTTGCCACATACAAAATAACAAGACTTTAACATGTTGACTGCTATTATTCAATTACAAAATATTACAGTTTTTAAAAAAGTTAATGCATTTAATTACAGTTTGCAATTTTACAAACAGTTGTCAGTGCATGATTTCCTGGTAAACCGATTATATTGATGCCCATATTGGAGTTTGCCTCATAGTGTTAGCATCGTAGTTGCTATATTTAGTGAGTTTTGAGACCCTTTTAGTGACTTTGGTTTTAAAAAATTGATTAGCAATAAACCTAGTGACTTTTTCATGTATTATTGGGGACTTTTGGAGACTGACGTAAAAGCATGTCTCAATGAGCAGCAGCTTCTGATGCAGACCCCTCCCCCACCCGAAAGTACTAACATCTGCAGTCAGAACCGGAGATGTTTACCTCTGCTAGAGCGGTCAGAGTGAAAATGAAATCGGCAAAGAAGTCCTGGCTGATCCCGCCCTGCTTACCATCAGATATTAATGTCTATTAATGAAGAGTGTGGATGAAAAGTTAAAAGTACCGGAACATGTTTCGGCTCTTCATTGGTAGTTCCAGTGCTGAAAATGGCCCATTAACTCTACATCTTTTCAGCTTTGGCCAAATTATTTTCTTTTTCTTTTCTCACTTATCATAGAGTTTTATTCTTGCACATGCTATCTTGACACTGGAAAAGTTTCATTTTATAATATGACAGACCATATTTCCTACCTGACTGTGTGCTAGAGGTACAGTTGTGCTCATATTTATTCATACCCTTACATTAAAGAAGGAAAAAAACAGCTGCCTGTAAATTAAGCTGAAATTGACTTAAGTAATAATAAATAAAAAATTTTATGAAAATCATGACATTATTTTCTAATTCTGGTTCAATAGAATATTTATTTAAAACGCAAACAATTAAGATAATTTATTACATATTACATCAGTCATAAAGTAATATTTAGTTGAACAATCCTTTAATGTTTCCGCTCCAGTCAGGTGTTTTCTGTTCCTCTCAGTCAGACTTCTGCACCTGTTGACAGGTATTTTGTCCCACTGTTCAACAGAAAAGTCTTTAATATGTCCAGGACCAATTTGTTTGTTTGTTTGTTTTTTTCTTTCTTCAACTCCAATTAAATAAAAAAAACTGTCTTATATTACTTAATTATATTTTTGCAATTTTTTAGCAATTGTTCCTTTTTTAAGTCTCCAGTTATTTGAGTGACTGTTGTAAATTCAGCCTTTTCTTTAATGAAAGGGGATGAATACATATGAGCACAACTGTAAATACTGATTCAAGCTTCTCTTTTCAGCGACCAGTCAGTGTGGAAAACTGGGAGGAAAATATAGCAGACATACCGAAGGTGAAAAAGGTCTGGAGGCACTTCAGGAATTCAGTGAATATTCTCATGCACACATGAACACGCTTACAAGGAATTCATATGCAACATCCCCATTAAAATCCCAAGATAACAACCTACAAATTTCTCGCTAACAGACTCTCCTCCCTGCTGCCTTGTCTCGTTTCACCCTCTGTCTCTTCTTGTATCTCCTACCTGTCTATCTCTTATTGCTGCTGTCTTTCATCACTCCTTCCACTGTGGCCGAAACCTGACAGAGGCTGAATCAATGATGAGACGTCGGAGGGTGTTTCTGTGTGCATATCTTAGAAGCAAGTCGTGCATTTGCACATTGAATATGTGTCCAATTCATTTATTGTTTATTATAGAGGCATTGTGTTATTTAATGTGTTTTACCCAGTTCTCAGTTCTGTGTTTCATTTATCAGAAAGTGTGAAAGAAGCACATTAACAAGTTTATGTGAATGTGTTTGTGTGTGTTTCTTTGAGGATGCAAACTAGTAAATGCTAAAAAATGCATTGCGCTGCCGAATGCCTCTCCTCCCTGACAACATCCTGATTAGTGAGTCGGGGTTTGAAAATGTTAATGCTTTTAACGCAGTCACTCCTCATTCACATCAAACTGTCCAAAATAGCAGGACAGAAGAGCCTCACACATACAGTATTCACACACATGGACAGCTGGAGAGACCGGACAGACAGATTTGCATTAAATCACACCGGCGGGCGGGCACAAACATGCATTTATGACCCTTTCAGACACTAAAAACAATGTTGTAATGCACACATGTAGACACACAGATGGATAAGAAAGAGGTTAGAAGAGCAGGACTTATCTATTATTAATTATCATTGCTACAACAGTCTGTGTTCTTGAATCATGTAGTCGCTATTGTTCTCCACTCCGTCTTTCTAGCCTGATATTTTTCATTTTCAGTTCAAAACAAACAAAAGACCTACCTTTTATAAAAAAAAAAAATTAAAAAAAAATGTAGCTTTTTCATTCTTTTGTGAAATGTTACAAAGAATAAAAAACTTTCAGACTAAATTTCTGAAGTGTTTTAAATCCAAGGTGTCTTCTAGGCGTAAACGGACAAGCTGAGGAGATGCAGTGACCTTCTGACATCCAAGTTCCTGTGGGTTATCCAGTGGTTTTTTGTACAAGTGAAAACATTGTTTACAAATTAGAAATGTTTATTAAAAATGTAGAATATTTTTAATACTCGGATTGGATTCACGTTGACTCAAGCTGCCATGTTCCTCCCAGTATATTTGTTTCAATCAAAGATGTTTAGAAATGCCTAATTTTGCGCTTGTGAGCCGCACACTTCAACACTTTGTTTACAGGCAGTGAGTGATGTTGGACTTCTGAAATGAAGCAACAGAAAACCAGCTCACATAGCAACACGGAGCATTAAAATGCAGAAGCATGAAACTGGCACACATTTTGTTTTCCCTTGTTTGAATTCTTGGTAGCACAAGGTGAAAAAATGCGTTCCCATTTATAAAGGGGAAAAAGTGGCAGAGAAAGACTTTATCTTTTCAAATGACTGAATTCAAATGAACTCACAGTGCGAAAGAAAATGTGCTCAGTATAAACTGCCTGAGGCAGAACGGGAGAAATAAACATGCTGCGCACGCTTCCTTTTGTTATTCCTCCTGCATTTCGGATGGAGAATAAGGAATTCTACATCTGTTTGCCATTTAATATTTACAGAGAAAACAATATATTAAGGTGTGTTTTTGTTGCTTTTGTTGGTTTGGCTGTTTTTATTATTTATATCCACCCTATATTTGATCCATAATAAATGCTCACTCTTCCTTTATATTCATGATGTTTTGTGTGTTCCATTGTAATTTTCTGCTTTAGCGCCATTCTTATTTATTTATTTATTTATTCTTTTTAATAATTTTGCCTCAGGCACAGAAATATTGTGGTTATCTAGGAGCCATATTCTGCTGATCACTGCACGTCCCTGTGGATTTACATGACCACTAAATGTATTAAATGATAAAAATGTAAAGCAAATGTAGTGGGATTTTTCAAGGTCAGCAGACTTTGTGATTTTCTTTGACAACTAGTCGTCCAGCTGCGATACAGAGAGCGTCAAGGTTAAAGTGTTTTGATGTTTCCAGTAGGTGATCTTTCTCTCTCTCTCTCTCTCCTCTCTCTCTCTCCTCTCTCTGATGATGCAACCTCTCATCACTCCTTGCCAAATGGTGTTAACTAGTGCCAGACTCTACTACTGCTCCTCTCATGCCTTTGTGTGTGTGTGTGTTTTCTCCTTTTATTGGTGTTTTTTCCCCTCTGTGTGATTCAAACGCCCTCCCTGGAAGCGCACAGAGCACCAAGCAAGCCAAACAAATCTGACTGAGCTGTTTATCATTATCACTTGAATGTCAACTTGGCAAAACCTGCAGCTATAGCGGTTGTATGGAAAGTGAGTGAGAGTAATTACACAGACTGGCAGACACACAAAAAGCTTGCAAGAGATGCAACAGTGCAATCAGAGACACAAACAGTCACACTCAGTGTTTTTTTTTATAATAAACAGACTGAGGCAATGCTTTCATGTCGCTCCGTTAACTGTGTGATGAAGCAATTAACCGTCTTTCTCTTTACTTAGTCTTTCTTTACCTCTTTCTGGTTTCCTCTAAGCTTGCTTCCATTTTTCTGTCTTCTAACCTATTTCTGTCTTTTCACCTCTCTCCCTTTCCCCTTTGCCTTTTTTTCTTGCATGGTTCAATGATTGGAGACTTCAAATTGCCACTGAATTTCATCAGAAAACCCGACTCTCCTCTCTTGCTGCCCTTGTTGCCTCCTGCCAAACACAAAGATATCCAAGTGCACACGCAAGCTCATGCTAACATGCCACCAGGACCAAATTCATTTCAAAACAATTGGAGAAAAGGGAGCAGTAGAATAAATAAATAAATGGAAACACACAAACACAGAAGAAAAAAACTGTCTTTTGTTTACAAAAATGAAAAAATATCTTTTGAAGTGTTTGATGCACACAAATCAACAAAAGAACACAAAACAGCAGAGAGATAAGAATGGCTGAAACATTACATGCAAATAGGCAGACTGTGTGTTTTGAGCTCAGTGATCTCCCTGTGGCTGAAATTAACTATTTTCTGCACAAACAGGCAAACACACTGCAAAATTTATATGCAGGTACAATCACTACCCCCTGGATGGCCTTCGGGATTTTGGTGTTGCTTTTTAAATGTCACACATTTTTATTTCCTTTCCTAATGCGAGTAAACATCCATGTCCGAGTCATTTCACCTGTTTAGCTGAAAGTGTAGTCCTCCTAAATATAACTGAGGGTCGTGTGTCTCATTACATTTAAAAACCATGAATCCTGGTTTTGGTCTTCAAAAGAACTGCATAGGATGTGTAAAAATTATGTCCGTTGGCTGATACCAACATTACTCATTCTTGTATTTTCTAAGCAGCTTTTTCCAAAGTGTGACGGGGAAGCTGGAGCCTATCCCAGCAATCATCAGGCGAGAGTATAGGCTGTATAAAAAGAGACTGACGGAGCCTCCGTGACGTCACCCGTAGGTTTCTGAAGAGCTGAAGTGAAGCTCGGAGGGGGGTTCCTACCATCCGCTGTGAGCATCATGGTGGATGATTGACATCGAGCGAACTTCGAGCTGCCTCTAGCTAAGAGCTAACCGGGCTAACCCGGAGATAACAGGAGCTAACCAGCTAACGGAGGTAAGCGGGCTAAAGCTAAGTCACATTGTTAACAAGGTAAAAACCGCGGTTGTTCTACGTTCTTCTGACTTGAAGCAGGAGATCGGGTACCTGTCAATCAAAAGGACACACCCCAAAATATGCAGAACTTTGAGATTAAATTACTTTTAAACAGGTGAGCTAGAAAAAAAATCACTCCCCCCACAGTTGTCATGAAGGTAAACCTGACCTGTTAAACCGAAAATGGATTTTTGCACCATGCTGTAAACATGTTTATTTCTGCTGTAAACATGTTTATTTCTGCTGTAAAATTGGTCTTTTTAACATGGGAGTCTATGGGGATTTGCTCTGTTTTGCAGCCCCTAGTGGATGAAGGGGGAACTGCAGTTTTATGCACTACCGCATAGGCTTCATTTTTAACCGACGGAAGTTGCTGCTTGGGCACCCTGAACATGTCACCCGCTATTACAGGACAGAGACATTACTGGCAATATATCATACACTCCTAAATCATACATTTTACATCTGTCTGTGATTTGTTCTTTGGCCCTTCTTGGTCATGCCGAACTCCAAATTCTGAATGACTTTCCAATGCAGAACCAAAAATTTTTATCTTTGTATATCTGAAAAACTCTGTATTTAGACAATAGCAGAATGACATCCAACTCCATCCAGCCATAAAACAAAAACCTGGAAACAATGTAGTTTGCATGTCGGGTCTGTAGTTTACTGTAATACTTTACAATGACAAACCCCACACCAGCACCACTTCCTCATCAGACCTGAAAATATAACAACCGCTTGTACAGTCATGTCTGGTTATCTGGTGCATAGATCTACGTGTCTTTGCAGAAACATAATGTTGCACAAAACAGCAGCTTTTACTTCTAGCAGTTCTAACCGATCACATTGTTGTCGTGGTTCTTGTCGTGCTGTTCTCGGATGTAAACATGGTTTGAGTGCACTAATACAAGATAAAGTGACAAACGTCATTGTCACTAAAAGATTTCAGTTGATGTTTACAAGGAAAAGAGTCACCTTGTATTTTAAGAAAATTTCCCACACCTGCCTGTTCTCAACCTTTGGAGAAGAAATATAATAATAATAATAATAATAATAATAATAATAATAATAATAATATCAAACTATAATAATGGATTAGACCTATTTAACACTTTAAAAGACACCCAAAGCTCTTTTCATTGAATTTGTCATTCATTTATCCTCATTCTGTCACGGATGTAGTGGAGGTCCAAGAGAACCAGAATAGGAGCCAGAGATGCGGAATTAAGAAGTTTAGATTAAAGAAAACTGAACTGAACTGAAACAAACACAGGAGGCTAATACAAACAATGTACCAGCAATGAAAACAGATATCAAGGGGTATAGATGCAGGGAAACCAAACAAGACACAGGTGTAAGGAATCAACTAATGAGTCCAGGTGAATCTAATGATCAGGAACAAAGGCTAAACAAGAACTTAACAGAAAAGACCAGAACTAAAGATATAAAACAAGGAACCAAAACTAAAGATACAAAACACACATCATGACACATTCGTACTTGGTGATGGTAAGCTACATGTTTAGCCACGGCTGCCCTGGGGCTCACTGACAAAAACACAGAAACCATTGCGCCTCTCTGACCACTACTGAAACATTCAGTCACATTCCTGCACCAATAATGTCGACACTGGAGGCAAGGTGGGTGAAGTGTCTTACCTAAAAACACAACAACAGGTTGACTGGAGGAGCAGGATTCAAACCACCAGGTCATTGGACGACCTGCTCTACCTCTTAAACCACTGGAAGAATAAGAACAAGACAGCAGAACTGAATGTAGGACACACAGAAACACATGCTGAAAATGTAAAGAAACTAGAACAAGCTTGTAAAAAAAGCTGAAGGACCACAGCGCTGGCTGCCGCACCAACACGCCAAATCTGCCTGGTTAGAAAACATTTTCAGGAACTGTGTGGTGCTGTGGACACCATGCAGATTAGCAGGAATTCTTTCACCCTGGATAGAAAACACATTTTGGGTAATAAAATCCCTGATAATGTAGGTGGAAAACCCTCTATAGGTCGAATCTAATGGTTTTAACTAACCTTAAGGTCATTTAGATGAGATGATTTCCTGCTCTGAGCTGAAAAATTAAACATGAAGTCGTGCTTTTCTCCTGAACACATTCACGTCTATGCTGCTCAGTATAGATACTGATCTATCAGGGGAGCCTCCCGAAGACTCCACACTGAAGTTAAAACAAGGATAACAACATCTCAACATCTCCAATCAGAGGGAATCTAACTAATCCAAAACATAATAAATAAAATTCAACTCAGAGGTTCTACAGAACATTTCAGTGCCTCCAGCTGGTTCAGCGAGCCTGGAATCTGTCATTGTTCAAGTGCCATCGAGAAATGAGTCTAAATTCCTGATTTTGCTTTAAGCTTTTGTTAAACCCACTTTATTTTAGCTGTTGCTTGTCTCCTCATCTGTAAGAGTAATCCCAAATCTTTCCTCTGACAGTTTGACGGATATGTGCTGCATTCAGATCTCATCTGGGAAAATTAGCTACTGAACACGTTTCTGTTTTTTTTTTTTTTGTTTTGTTTTTTGTTTTTTTTTTCTGGTTGCTTTAAAACCAGCACCAGACTTGACATGACTTGTGTGCATATACCTGTCTTTGCTGTATGCATTAGGACTGTGACGATACGCTTTTATACCGATTCGATTTGATTCCGATTTTTTGGGTGCCAATTCGATTTAAATTGCGAGTCTCACAATTCTTTGATAATGCTGATTTTTGTAGATCAAAAACAAAGTAAATGTATAAAACTTTTTTTTTCTTTTGCTCGTCATTTTTCTTGGTTTCAGTTAGGAAAAAAAAAAGAAACAGTAGCCAGACCATCATTCTGTGGCTATCATGCCCAAGAAGAAGTAAAAAGATCAATAAAAACAATAAAAATGACAAAAATTGTAATGGATTATCTTTCTTTGTTTTGTTTTGTTTTTTTTGTTTTTTTTGTTTTTTTGTTTTTTAAAAAGATTTTAAAATTGTGAAGCAAAAAAATCCAGATTTTCGATTTGATGTTCCCACCCCTAGTATGCATGCTCTGTCCACACGGTAACAACAGCTGTTTTGGTGTTATGCAGTAACTGACACTTGTTTTTAACAGAAAACAAGGTCAGTAATGTAAATTTACCTTTATTATAAAATTCTAATCAAGTAGCTGAGTGTCCATGTGATTTTATTTGTTTTCTGAGCACTATTGGCTCTTATCATATCATCACACAATGGAAGAAGCCCATGGCTGTGTCCAAATGTCCACACTATTCTCTTACCCCCCATATACTGCATAGTGCTGTACTATCTAGTGCAGTCATTCTGCTGGCGATTTGAACACAAAGATGGCCATACGCTCCTTGTTGCAGATAACGTGTCTACCGGCTGTCATGACGCATGTGGAGATGTTGCTCCAAATCCAACCTAAACTCGTGTGAAAACAGTTTATTTCCTTTTAACCCATCCTCCATGACTTTGGGTGGTGGAGGGAAGATGGAGTACCTGGGGAAAAGCCTCACATACACATGGAGAACACGCAAACTCCAGGCAGAAAAGCCACTGTTCAAACCTCCCCCTGAGCCAAGGCTCAAACTGGGGAGCTTGTTGCTGTGCGGCTGTGGCGCTAACCACCAGACCACCGATCACTCTAAAAGCTCACAGTGAGTGTGAGTGTCAATGGTTGTTTGTCTGGACTGGTGACCTGTCCAGGGTGTATGGGTGATGGGCTCCAGCTTCCCTGCAACCCTGAACTGGATTCAGTGGTTCACAAAATGGATGGATTATATTTTATTCTTTCTTTGTTGTATATTCAATAAAAAGATGCAAAATTAATTAAATATAGTTTGTTTTTTGTTTTTATCAACCTGCTTTGATGTTTGTCTCACTTGTGCCATTTTGAACTCCTGCCTGCAATGCATTGTGGTCTAGATGGACCCATCTACAAATCATATTTGCTCATTACTCTTCAAGATGCACAACTTTTTTTTCTCTCTTGATATTGAGACACGCTGAGAAAATAATGCGATCACTGTACAGGGCACTTTAATAGTGTGGACATTCACACAAATCCAGTTTAAGTAGTTCTGCTTTGAACCTGGTCTCAGAACTTCACACAGCAGAAAGTAGAACTACACACAGTTCATAGGCTAGAAAAATCATTCAGTGATGCAAGTGCTGGTGTTGTGCGTGTTCCTACGGAGATCTGAGAAATAAGCGCAACATCTTGACACTGCATGACATGGTGAGGTCATGTAATGTGATAAAATAATATGCCGGCAACAAGCTTCTCCTCCACTGAACTGCAGTGTGTAAAGATGTTTTGCTTTTTCCTCTGTCAGAAGCCAGGCTGACAAGTCTTTTTCGAGACACCGCTTCACATTCAGTCATTTAGAGCAGAGCAAAAACCAAGTTCTATTCTGGTTTTTGAAGTGCATAATTAAACCAGAGGCTGCATGTTTTCTTCATTATAATAAAACAAAAAATTAAAGTAAATCTAATGCAGATATATGCTCAATAAAACAACAAAAATAAAGGCAAAATAGCACAAAAATGCTGAAATAAAAGAACACCCCCAATAAGAAATACAATAATTGTGTTGGTTTTGTTTCAACCTGTACTGACAAAAATTACAAAGGTAAAGACAAAAAAAGTCATAGTTTGGTAGCGGACCACACACATCTTTTATAAAACTAGAACAATAAAATATCTATTTCCTGTTCAGTATCACTTGAATGTTTCAAGTAAGAGTTGTAGTTTTGTCGCTGTGCACATGGTGAGCTTGCGTTCAGCTCTGTGACTCATCCTCGTATTAATGAGGATGGTTTTATCATAATGCACTGCAGCAACGGATCCTCTCACAAGGAAATGAGAAATAAGCTGCAACTGTGGCACATGTGGTAGACAAAGTTTATCGTTGGTCGGGAGGGGCTTTCAAAGCCTTTCTGTCTTGGTGTGGGGTTTTTTGTGTGGCCTTTAGTTCTGGTTTCCTGTTTTATTTTGTAGTTTTCCTTGTGTTTTCTGTCGAGCCTTGTTTCCACCTGTGTTCCGTGTGTGTATATATACTACTTGGTTTCAGTTGTACCTGCCACCCTGTTGTCCTTCAGTTCAGTACACTAAGACAGGGGTGGCCAGCTCTGGTCTTGGAGGGCCACAGTCTTTCAGGTTTTCCATGTGTCACTGCTTCAACACACCCAACTCAAATTAATCAGTTGTCATGCAGAACTTAAATAGCTTTATTTGTATAGCGCCGCTTCACAACAATGTTATCTCAGGCACATCATTTCAAGCCAGTTCATAAATATCTTAGCTATTAGAAACCAACTGATTGCTTCGAGTCATGACTTCAATCCAATCCCCCATCCTGAGCTGCATGAGGCGACAGTGGGAAGCAAAAAACTCCCTTTAACAGGAAGAAAACCTCTGGCAGAACCCGGCTCAGGGAGGGCAGCCCTCTGCCTCGACTGGTTGGGGTGGAGACGACAGAAAAGACAGAACATGTACAGCAGCTTTTATTCAGGAAGACTTGCAGTAAAAAGGGAAATCTATTAATGATGGCAATACTGACGTATTTTTAGACATGAAGGAAAAGGAGCAAGGTACTACTCTACGGTGGCTGGGAAGTGCAAAACAAATTAAAATGTCAAACACATTTCAAAATTAAAAAAACAAAATTACATTTTAAAAACCAATTCACAAAAAAACAAAATTTCATGTTCAAAAATGAGGTTTAAATTTGAAAAAAAAAGACAATCCATTTAGGATTGTCATCATCATCTACTACAAAATGATGTCACCACTGTGCCACTTCCGGTGTTTAAGGCCCTCCCTTTGTGTGTAAAGCTGCCTTTTTTGTTAATTTGTTTCGGGATTTGTAAAACTGCCAATTGTAGATTGTCTCGGCTCTTTTAAAAGTGTTTTATGAAATATACAGTTGTTTCTTCAAATAGGAATTTGTTTTCTTAATTTTACTTTGTTTCCTAAAAATGTTTCTCGAAACATAAATTTGTTTTTAAAAATGTATATTTGTTTCCTAAAAAGGATTTTTTTTTTTTAATTGTTTTTTAAAACAATTTCAAAAACAAAGTTTTTGAAATTGAAATTTGTTTTTTATATTGTGACATGGTTTTTAAAATGTAATTTTGTTTTTTAATTTTGAAATGTGGTTTTTTTTTTGTTTTTTTTTATTTTAATTTGTTTTGCACTTCCCAGCCACCGTACTACTCAGTGCATGTCCCTGTGGCTGCATAAGTAATGAATGGCGAGACTACCAATCACTATAATAACAAAACCTGGACAATTCGATCCCGTACATGCAGACTCCAACTCAGGAAATTCCCATATCCTAATATTTGTTAAAAAGTAAATTTAAGTCTTTTTTTTTATTTTTTTTTATTTTTTTTATTTTTTTATTAATGTAAGTCAGGTGCGTTGGAACAGGGATACATGGTAAACCTGCAGGACGCAAGCCCTCGAGGACCGACTTTGAACTAAGAATCACAGTTTCCACCTGCCTCGTGCTTCATCTTACATTTGGGTTCACATCTCCTTTCTTTGACACTTTCTATATGCAAAAAATCTTTCATGGCTATTTTTCCCCAATAAGAGTTTGATAGCTTTTTTCACAGTAGTTCCATGATTTAATGTTTCACCAAAGTGTTTCTTCTGTATGGAAATAGTCTATTGTCTATTCAGTATTACTAATGTGGATAGAAATAATATAAACCATTTATCATCATCCAGGATCCAGCCTGCAGCTGATGGCACAGTTTTGGAGGATGGGGCCTTCACATGGAGCAATTTTTCAGTTTCCATGAGAAATTTTCAACTAAATTGAGTTTTGGACCACATCCTTGCTGCCTCGTTGAGTTGATGTCCTTGCTTATAAGAAGGTTTGAACAATTTTTGCTTTGTGGGAAGATTGATTACAATCCTGGAAAATTACATCAACATCTCCAAACCTTTCAGTGAAAGGAATGAGAGATGTCCACCTAAGAATTTATTGTGAGTTCCTTTCTGTCATCTTCCCTGCTACTTTACGCATCATCAACCATTTATTCTTAAAGATAGTGGAAATTTGCCTGTTTTCTTCAGGCAGTCATCTTTATGTTTCATTAGGTTTGCACCAAATAAAATATGGATCATTGATTCATCCCTGAATATCACTTTCATCCAATCACCCACAGTCGCTGGCTGTTTCTCCTTTAGGCTATCGTAATCTTGTTATTCTCTTTTAGGTGTAAGGGATTATTTACATTTAGCTATTCTGCATTTTAAATCTCATTTTCTTCAGCTGGTTTCTTGCAGATCTGTCACCAAACATTGGTTACTCTGTGTGTTTTATTAAAGAATTCAAGCTGTCATGAAAACTGAATAAAGTGGAATAAAGTCTTTTTTTTATATTTAGTAATCCAAAGTAAAAATATATTTTCTTACTCTTTTCAGTGATTCTGTAATGTTCTTTTAAGTTATGTGAATGGGAAAAAAGCTCAACATTTATTAATATAAAAAGCTGAATGATCATACTAATAAATGTAGTGACTTTATAATTATTGCCAGAAATGGTCTCCTCTGTGGCTAAACTGCTTGTTACGTCTTTGTATGTTGTAGTTTCAGAATTAAGACAAAAAAAGGATAAAGTTGTTTCTATTTGCATCAGTCATTCTGTGTCAATTCACTGTAGATCTTCAGTCAAAATCGTGGACAGAATATCAATTAAGGAACGGAATATTCAGCTAAACTCGACACTTTGTTCTATACAGGGGAAGTCTCGTCATTGTTGTAGTTTTTACAAAAGGAAATTATTCATAGTTAGTAGTAGGTGACATAAACACTTCTGACCAGGATGAAATATTGAGGAATTTGTCATCAAACACTGATCAGATGGGCGTTTATCTTTAACACAAGAAATTAGACTGCCGTTGAGGAAATTGAGGCCTACATCAAAAGATATTTCCATAAAAGGATTTCCTCTTGCTCACATCTGGGAAAGCCCTGTGATTCAGCGGTGTGCATTTGTTTGCATAAAGGGAAGTGGAAAAGTCTTAATCTCATCTAGAAAATCCTTAATCCCCACCCCTCCCCTCATGACTTTCATTTCATACCGACAGTCATGTCAGTCTTCCTCTGAAGTTTATTCGTAAGACACACACACTGTGCATGTTTTTGTGTCATAGTCTCTCTACAGGTTTTTCTTTGAACATGAAACAACGTCTTTTAAATATTTCTCATCACTCAGTTTCTGAAGCCACAAAACAGCCATCCATTGATCCTTTTATACGAGCTTTTCCAGTTCAGGGTCACTGGGATGCTCAAGCCTGTCCCAGCAATTTGCAGATGAGATGTATGAATATTAGACAAAAATAGCAACACGCCAATGATGGTCAATTTTATCTTAAATCTACATACCATCAAAATACTGAACGTTTATTCAGATTAAACCACAGAAAATATCCACAGCACAAATATGACCAGTGACTTTCAAATTGTAGATTTCAAGGTTTACATGAAGGAGGCTTGACAGAAGCTTTGAGTTAATCCCATTTTTTTTCCTAAGTTTCTTAAAATTTGAGAAGCTCTCAAATGAAAAGGATTCCTTTAATTACTTTCAAATGGCTGTGGCGGCTGTGGAGTTATCCCAGTTAGATTACAATAACTCCTGTCCAGCTGTGGTCTGGTCAGAAGTTTCCATCAACTCAACAGGAAGACAAAGGTCACATGGTTTCCCAGTGCTTTGTGCGTGTGTGTGTGGGTGTGTGTATGTTGAATCCAGCTACTGTTTCAATAGGCGGAAGTCGGCGTGACCCTAAACAGAAGAATTCCTCAGTCAAATGCCATTTAAACTATTCACCTAACTTTGTTACGTCACCATTTCATCATGTTTCCTTTGCTGTTGGTCACCGCTGTCGACTCATGATGAACAAAATCTAATTAGATTCCAGGTGGAAAAAAAACTATATCAGCACTTTATTACAACACAACTAAGAAGTGTTACCAAATGTAGATGAGACGAGAAGGGACGAGATGATACTTTATTCATCCCATGGACCCAAAAGGTTGAATGTTACAGCAGCCAAAAGAGAGAAGTTACAACAGTAAAGGGACATATAAGTAACACACATCCCAAGATAAAACTTTTTTTTTGTTGTTTTTAATATTAATGAATAGTAATGAAAATGTCGCTACCAAGCAGAAATGGAATTGAAGTAAACCAAACCCACACAAACCACAGCAGAAAGTTTGAAAGGAAACATAAAATCTTCTCTCTGGATGCATGGGATATGTGTGTATGCATCATGTTAAAGGTGTATTTCAGTTACCTGACTGACTCGAATTTGTAGAGTTTGTCATATATAACGTGATCTTATTGATTTGTGAGTATAGAAAGTCTGTTTGAAATGTTCAAAGCACCACAGCAGCAAAAAAAAAGCTGAACAACCATCATTGTTTGCTAAAATAATAAGGAAAAAGTGTCATGTGCGTCTTTTCTTTCTCTTGACATCATATGAGTTATGCCTTGTTTTCTGATTCTCTTCAACTCTCTTTGGTTTCGGTTTTTATTTTTTCATTTTCTACATTCTAGTTTACTTTTTATTATTGATTTACATCCTTGCTTCCTTTTTTGCCAGATGTTTTCCCTTGTGCATTCTGCTAGTTTGCTTCCAGTCTTGTTTCAGTGTCACATCAAAATTTGCTTGCTTCATGTACATCCTGTCATTATCTCCCTCAGTATATATAGTTTTGGCTTTTCTTTGTTCAGTGCCTCGACGTCTACCTTGTTGTGTTGCTCATGTCTGCCAGGTAGATTGGTGGTTTAGTGCACTCGGTTTCTTGGCTGATGCCACTGAACCTCCTGTCATAGCAGTGTCTTCAGTTTGTAAAATAAAGTTTTATTATAACACTTCACCTGCTTCTGAAATTGTGTTTCCGTTTGGGTGATTTTAAAATACTGTCACCTACACGAAGAGCAAAAACTATGAATCCACAAATTTAATTAAGGATAAATGAAGAGAAGTCCAGTTGCCTTGAAACAAGCTTTCTGAAGGAGTTGATGTAGGAAATGTTTCAAATCTGTTATATAATAAATACATTGATCATCAGAACGTTTTGCAGGCCAGGAAGTACTAAGAGTCTAAAAAGAAAACCTCGAACATGCAAAGAGATGAGATTTCGATAAATGGGAGACAAACTGCAGGACAGGATGACGAGGAAGTGGCACTGATGCAAAAAGAAGACTATATGTCTGCATATGGCTCCTGATCTGTCAACGTTTCTCATCAGCATTTCTGCTGTTGGGACCGTACCACCCCACAAAGCCTTTCGGCCGCATGGCTCGGAAAACAAAGGGTCCCGAGTCTCACTTCAAATCCCAGCATGCCCAGCCATTCACACCTATAGGAGGGAAAAGAGAGGTGTAAGACAATGGCACCTCTGATTGGCCGAGGGCCCACTTTTACTGCAGGGTCTCTCACCGACATCACTGAGACTTTAAAAGCCCCGGTCACAAAGACCACCTGGTCTTTCCACTGCTTCTTGCATCGGAGACAGGCTGCAACTTTCCTCGCTGGACGAGTCAAACCCCATTGGATCCAACAAAGATTTGCTGTTTGTGTATCCGGCAACCCTTTAAGGTACCTGAAACCGTCGATGTAACTGGTTCTACCAGAGGGATCATCTCTACAGAACCAAGGCCTGCTGCAGGACCCGGTCTGCAAAGGTCTCCAGACCAGAACTACGAAGGATTAAAGAGGACTCCTCGCTGTTACCGAAAACGGTGCCAAGTAAGAGGCTTGTGTGTCTGGGCAGAGGTAGTTTAAGAGAGTAATTTCTTTTCTTTTACTGTTGTTAAGGGACCATATACAGCGTTATACAGAATGAACTTTAAAACTCAAAGTTTCTGCTCAGAAATGATGCTGAAAGAATTGTCAAAATTGGTAAGCTGCCTCAGTGGGGAATTATAAATGCAGAATATTGGTTTTGGTTGACAAGGACATTGTTAGTTCCTTCCTTCTCATTTTTCTTAGTTCTGAAATCCCAGTCCCACAAAGCTGTTATCAACTGCAGCTTTAACATACACAGTGATAATAAAAACAGAAAAGGGGGTAGGATCAATGAGGGGAAAACGGAATCAGGAGCGAAGAAACAAAACAGAGAAAAGAAACTGGACTGAAATGCTCAATGAAAGATGTTTCCAAACCAAATACATGATATCTAAATTTCTCAGTTTAGTTTTATATCCAGCTTAGTTTTTTATGCCTTCTGATTCATTATTAAACATTCTTTTTATGTCTTCCTCTCTGATTTTATCATCATTTTTCTTTCCATGTGTTTGACTGTTCGCTGTCCGGTCCGTGTACCACTATCCCACCGAATCTCTGGAGCATCTTTTTTTTTTTCCTAAGAATTTTTTTATAAAGGTCATCATCTGCCTTTCACCTTACCGACTCACATTCATCTGCATTTGGGTCCTCGCTGAGCTCCGTTTCCCCCGCAGGTCCGGTAATCCCCATTCTGGCTCTGTGGGAGCCAAGTGTTGGAAGAGATGCAACAAACTGAAACAACACCTAAATGCTCTGTGCGTCAGCAGTTGCACCATTGTTTTTGGTGTGTGTGAAACGTGAGCATAAACCTTGTGATCATAAGATAAAAAGAAATGCTGGGATTCCCATCAGCCTCTGCTTCACCATGTGTAAATCAAATCTTACCGGATTCATTCAGGACTGAGGATCCATTATGTGGATTTTCTGTTCCATAACAGAGATGGATTGAAATAACAGCTAAGAGGAGTGATACAGCTTTCAAGCCAAACCCAAATCCTCTTTTTCTCCCTTCCCATTTACACAAATCCTCACCTCTATCTTCTTTTCTCCCTTTTCACAGTCACTACATGTGACTTTACAGAGGCTTTGCATTTTTTGCTATCTTGACAATCCCCCAAGGGATCTAGATGTAAAAACAAGCAGCTAACTAAACATAAAACAGCCTAAAAAAAAAAGATAGTGATAAAAAGTATTCAGACAGTTCAGAGAGTTTTGTTTGTGGTCAGCTGATTCATAAGATGACTTTAAAGTGAAAATAAAGAAGAAAGTTGTCAGAATCTGATGCACAAAACGGTGCTATTATCACATGAAATGCAAGCTCATCTCACGTCTCACTTGCACATGTAAGAAGTCAGCTAAATATCAGGAGGAAAGAACAATCCCACCCCCTCCTCATCACATCAGCATGCTGAGAACAGCAGAGCAACTCAAGAGTCACGTCGCTAACTGCAGATGTCTGCTCAAAGCACGCAGGCCACAGTCAGCTGCAAAACACTTCATCACGCGCCGCCTCTTTGTGGAATGAGCTGCTATGCTCCCTAAAAAAACTGACTTGTGGAAAAAGTAAGTAAAGGTTTATTTATGTCGCACCTTTCAAGATAAAAATTACAACAAAACACAAAAACTTTAAAACAACATAAAACATTAAGAAAACAGAAAAAAATAAAACTAATTAAAGAAAGATTAAAAAGATGTCTTTTATAAGAGATCACTGACTCAGATGATCTCAGGCTGAGAGGAAGGGAGTTCCATGAAGTCACCTTTTGTTTTAAGCCGTGTTTGTAAAACAGCCAGCAGACCCTGGTCAGCAGATCTCAGGGATCTAATGGGACCATATGGCTTTAAAAGGTTCCTAACATATCCTGGAGCCTGGTCGTGTTGGGGTCTATAAGTTAGAAACAGGATATTGAAGTGTATTCTGTAAGTGACGAGGAGCCAGTGCAGCTGGATCAGTAGCGGAGTGACGGGGTGAATTTTGATGGTCTAGTAAGTCGCCTTGCAGCGGCATTCTGGACAACCTGAAGACGGCTAGGCAATTTTTTTGTCTAGGCAAGTAAAGATGGAATTGCAGTTGAAAAAGAATCCATTTTCTACCTTGTATCTGGGGTCAGGTTGTGAGGGCAGCTGCCTGAGTAGGGAAGCACAGACTTCCACTATCCCCAGCTGCATTAGCCAACTCATCTGGGGAATCCCGAGGCGTTCTCAGGTCAGCCAAGAGATCGTCCTCCCTCACACAAAAACAACACCCAGAGAGACACAAGCTCTTCCACCTGGGGCAGGACATCATTCCCAACCAGGAGAGGACAATCCCACCTTTTCCAGCTGGGAACCATGTTCTCAGATTTAGAGGTGCTGATTTTTATTCCAACTGCTTCACATTCGGCTGCGAATCGGAGATCAGGACCTGATGAAGCCAGCAGAGGCTCAATCCTGGTGCAACCAAACTGGATCCTCTCAGAACCTCAGCTGCACCTGGAAATTCTGTCCAAAGAAGTTATGAACAGAATCTGTGATGAAAGGCCAGTTGGGTCCAACCCAAAAACAAACTGTGTTAACTTTGGAAAATAGTTGATTCATTAAGATATAATCATGCTTTATTTAGTCTTTTGTTGTTGGCTTTGTAGTTCAGTATTGGTAGGTGTGATAGGGGGTGTGGGGTGGATTGGGGGTTTGAGTTGCGCTGTATATGGAGGAAGACTTGCTGCTGCCCCAGCAGCAGCTTATGGGATCCTGTATAAAATACACACATCATACCTGCTACCATGTGTCCACATAATGAATCCATGAAAAGTTGCTCTATGTTTATATGTGCCTGTGGTGTCTGCTGGACTCCAGAAGTCCAAAATGAAATTTGCATTGAAGATGTGTTTATTATGCAAAATAAAAGAAGCTTTTTACATTATTTATTTATATTATTTAAAATAAACTTTTTAATTATAGAAATAATTTAGTTTTACTGCAATGGACTGGAGAGCTGTGCAGGGTGTACCCTGCCTTTCACCCACAGACTGCTGGGATAGGCTCCAGCTTCCCTACGACCCTTCATCAGATTAAGTAGTTAACATGATGAATGAATGAATTTATTTTTAGTATTTATGTGTCAACTTCAGTCATTTCTTAAATCTGTTTATTTCAAATCATTTTAATCTTTGTTTACATTTATATAAAAAATTTCAAATATATCAATGGCAAAATTACTTCCAAAAATGGAAAAGTCATCAAATCTGTAATATTATTATTATTATTATTATTATTATTATTATTATTATTATTATTATTATTATTATGTTTTGACTTTATACACCACTATTTAAATAATCCATTGCCATTTTGGCACCTGGGTTTTTATGTCTGTCCCAGTTTTTCTCTCATATAAAGAGGACTGAATTCTGCCTGTAATGATCAAAATGAGTAAGAAAACATTTCAAAGACCAAGCAGCTGTCTGTGTTCTAAATATGCAGTGACTCAAGAAAAACGACAATTTTACAGCAACAGTAAGAATCGCTGCTTGTCTGTGTGGTGCTTTTTGTGTGAATGTTTGATTTAAACTAAACCAGGTCTGTTTGACATGTTAGTGCAGTTCATTTGATCTGGTCTGAGAGCTGACACTGTTCTCAGAAAGACTAAATAATGTGCTTGATAGATAGATAGATCATTTATCTGCTCCATAAGTGGTCTAAAGGTTCCAACTGTCTGACTTCATATTTTGTTCCCTGAAGAAACCAGTGTGAACGCAGTGGTTTACTGGAACATTAAGGATATTGGCGTCATGCTAATCAAGTAGCTGTCATTTATTTGTGCACTGTCATGCTAATAATATTGTTATTGTAATTATTTGCCCAGGCCAGTCCCATGCCAAAGTAATCGCACAAAGCGTCTTTCCATGTTAAAGCAATAAATAAATCAATTGGATCCTTTTTTTATTTTCTTGCATTTATTCTAAGTCATGCACAAAGGGTGACTGACCCCGTCACTATCACAATAAAGAAGTCAGAAAAATGTAGAAAACACTGAAGTCCAGTCATAAACACAGGAGGCAGCTGGGGATCCGACATCGGATTTTATCCCAGGCGACAACAGCATCTGGAGTGTGTGTGTGTGTGTGTGTGTGTGTGTGTGTGTGTGTGTTAATCTGAGCTGAGTGTGTGTTTAAAGCGCTGTTGGATGATCTGCCTTCCTATCCACTAGATAAGACAGAAGAGTGGTGGGGGGGTGGTCTAAGCTTGTTATTAGGAGCGGCCAGATTCTCTGGAAAGGGAGAGGAAATCCCTGTCTGTCTCTATATCTCTCTCTGGATTTAGACCCCCCCTCTCTCTCCCCAACACATCTATCCTCCTCCACTGCTCCTGCAATTGTGGAATAAGAAGCATTTCCCAGGAAGCAACAGAAAATTGATTGTTAGAGGGTTTATCCAGTGCTAATGTCTACACAAAAATCCCCCCACACCCCCCCTTGCCCACTCAAAGGAATGGGATTATAATAAAGTGCTGCAAGAATTGTAATACCTGCTCCATGTTTTTCATCATCCATATATGATGAAAAGGGATTCATAAAACTAAAAGAATGAAAAGATTTAAGGGTTAAAGGACAAATCCAGATTTTATTTTGGTTTAGGCCTTCAGTGTGTGTGTTGTCATACTGTATGCATATTTTACAATCCAAGATTAAGCGTGCAGTAAATACATAGTTTTTGCTCAGTTTAATCAGTTTTGTTATATGTGATACTGACCCCAATCCAACTTCATAAAAAAAACTTTTTAACCAAAAACAGAACCTTTTCCTAAGTTTTTGACACCATACACAACTATAGCAATCAAAACAAACATTTTAAAACATTTTTTAGCTCATTTATGTCACTACGGAAGCGTAGAGCTGTCATCCTCATAAAAAAAAAAAGTTTGGGCCTTATTACGTTATAACGTGATAGTTTTATTGTAAAAATGTGAAACATATCACGTATCTGAAGCCGTAAACTTGGTCGTTTTCGACTTTAGATGAGGGAATTGTGTGCGGGGTGGGTAGGAGATCACAAATGGCTCATTTACAGGACTTCAAGGAGTTTTTCTTCATACTTGTGTTGACTTTGTGAAATTTTGGTGCTTTGGAACACTTTGGATGACATTGTAATAAATATGCGTCGTTTAAGGACAGTTTTAAAAGGCATGGGTCTGTACAGAAGGTAAAATGAGTCCGATCCCCATGACATGGCATCATTTCTGATTGAAACTTGAGCGGCACAAGAATCACTATGAATGCAAACTACATCATCTTAGGTGCATTTAAGTGCTATCCATCCCTTTTCTACCACTTATCCGGGGTCGGGTCGCGGGGGCAGCAGCCTAAGCAGGGAAGCCCAGACTTCCCTCTCCCCAGCCACATTTGCCAACTCTGCGGGGGGATCCCGAGGTGTTCCCAGGCCAGCCGAGAGATATAATCCCTCCAACATTCAAGTGGTTATACGTTTTTACAATAAAACTTATCATGTTGTAATGCTGGAATAGGATTGCCCTCTCCGGGTTGGGGGTCAGGTCCTGCCTCAAGTGGAGGAGTTTAAATATCTCGGGGTCTTGTTCACGAGTGAGGGAAGGAAGGAGCGTGAGATCGACAGATGGATCGGTGCGGCGTCTGCAGTAATGCAGACTCTGCGCCGGTCTGTCGTGGTGAAGAAGGAGCTGAGCCAGAAGGCGAAGCTCTCAATTTACCTCGATCTACGTTCCTACCCTCACCTATGGTCATGAGCTGTGGGTCGTGACCGAAAGGAGATCTCGTATGCAGGCGGCTGAAATGAGTTTCCTCCACAGGGTGGCCGGGCTCTCCCTTAGAGATAGGGTGAGGAGCTCGGTCATCCGGGAGGAGATCAGAGTAGAGCCGCTGCTCCTCCACATCGAGAGGAGCCAGTTGAGGTGGCTCGGGCATCTGGTCAGGATGCCTCCTGGACCTCCCTGGTGGGATGTTCCAGGCACGTCCCTCTGGGAGGAGACCCCGGGGAAGACCCAGGACACGCTGGAGGGATTACATCTCTCGGCTGGCCTGGGAACGCCTCGGGATCCCCCCGCAGAGTTGGCAAATGTGTCTGGGGAGAGGGAAGTTTGGGCTTCCCTGTTTAGGCTGCTGCCCCTGCGACCCGACTCCGGGTAAATGGCATGAAGATGAAGATGTTATAACGTTATAAGGCCCAAACTTGATGACAGTTTTACACTTCCGTATGTCACTGACTTTGTCACTGAAGTTTGTTTTTTCTATTTCAAACGACTTCCTCCATGAATTGCAGCCACTAGAAGGAAAGCTCATGATGCCACTATCTGATGACTTTATACAGTTCATTTTTAAGTTGAGAGTGGACACTTCATTGCTTTAGATTTCTTTTTTGTAGCAGTTTTAAAGACACATTATGTGCATTTCTGACATCACAAATCTGTGTTCTGAACTTGTTTTATGATACAGTGACTCTATGATGCACATTCCTGCAACTGTCCATGCCCAGCATCATTCTGAAGATGAAAACCTGCACTGTGCAACTTTTTCATCCAGGACACACTAACAAACTAATATAAACACAGCAGCCATTTTGGACTCGCTGATGCAGCAAAGAAGCATAAGAAGATGATATTATAGGGAGAAAGAATGAGAAACGGACAGAGCAAGAGTCAAAATAAGGCTTGTCTTTTACAGGCTGGAGAGAGCTCATGGTACTGGATGCAAGATGGAGGGCGATGGAGGCAGGTTGATGGGAAAATTGCAAAAGTTCTAAACTGCGTCTTTAAAAG
Source organism: Telmatherina bonti (assembly GCF_933228915.1). Lineage (NCBI taxonomy): Eukaryota > Metazoa > Chordata > Actinopteri > Atheriniformes > Telmatherinidae > Telmatherina > Telmatherina bonti. The sequence goes on from NC_136629.1 coordinate 36,923,881, forward strand.
ATTATTTGAGATTTGATACAGTAGGAATGGAAACACTCTTTTAGTAGCGTTGGTAACAGACTAAAGGCCTAAATGACCAACTTCTCATAACAAGCAGATCAGTGGAGAATGAATTTTTACCAGTTCATGGACCTCAGGCTCTTTAAATTTGCTGACCTTTTTTATGCACAAAAATGTATAAAACTCACTTTGATTAAGAGGTTAGTGAGTAATACATGGAGCCACCAGCGTGAGGAGGCTAGCACTCATTAAGCATACGAAATCAGATCACTTCTTCACATCGTTGCTATATCTGGAAACACGGTTCAAACTGCAGACAGAGGGATTAGATTTTAGGACCAGAGCCCAGTTTCTCTGTAGCTCTGGGGCTAAAGGCTAATCGGACACTGGAGAACATCAGTGAGGCATGATGAGGAGAAGAATAAAAGGGAAAACGAGAGAAATGAAAGCCAGAAAAAGGAATTTCTGGTGAATCTGGGCAGCAATAGATGGACACACACACACACACACACACACCACACACACACACACACACACACACACACCTCGAGGTATTAAGCCAGTGGCCGATGGCAGGAGTTATGTTTGATGCATGGTTAACAAATTAATCTGTAGTCCCACTCGGTATGGATTAATGAGCCATAAATAGCTCCCATTAATCTTCCACAAAAATAATAACATTAGCGTCATTAAGAGGATCTGGATAGTTAGCATCATTTTGTTGTTTCCACACCACTGCCCACTCTGTGTGTGTGTGTGTGTTTTCTAAAATCATCCACACGTGAACAAAACAACTGCAAAAGTTGGGTGATTAAAATCTGCTGAAAGTAGATGGTTTAAAGTTTTTACTTGCTTGTTAAAAGATTTGTTGGTACAGTTGCAGAAGTACTACCTCTGCCATGAGAACAAGCGTCCGTTCCTGATTAATTCAATTAGCCACAAGTTCTGGTTCAGAGTCTGCTTTAATAATGTGTCGAGGAACATGTGCGACCAGCTGACAAATTAGTGTCTAATATAAAAAATAACTTCCTCTAACAAGCTATCGCCACTGCTGTTGGGGCGCGCGTGTGTGTGTGTGTGTGTGTGTGTGTGTGTGTGTGTGTGTGTGTGTGTGTGTGTGTGTGTGTGTGTGTGTGTGTGTGTGTGTGTGGTGTGTTGCTGCTCTTTGTAATTAAAGAGAAACTGAGACATACTTTTTAATAGTACAGGTTTGACTTATTAAAACTGCTTAATTTAGTTTCACATCATTTATTTACTGTATGTTTTGCTTGAGGTTAGAGTAATAGTCTGCTTTTGCATTTTCTAAAAACGGATTTCACAGTGATTAAGCAGTGTGTGTGTGGGGGGGGGGGGTTGGAAGAGGGCATGTCATCTATTTAATGGCTAAGATTTAATTTGACCGTTTTAACATTGGATTTATATATTGTCATGTCATGATTTGCAGACCTTTATGCAGCTAATTTTGCTGTATTTCACATTCCTATAGTAGTTCCAATGACTTTACACGAGTTTCCAATGTCATGTCTTATTATTATTACCTGCCCTGCATTGTGTCTGTGTATATGTATATATGTGTATTGATCATTTATTTCCATATTTTATCCGTAGCTTTGATGGTTTTTGTAGGAATTTCAGTGGGAATGACAGGATCAAACACGTTTTCATGGCTTTTCTTTTGTGAATTTCTGGTAAAGAAAAGAAAAGAGCCACATAGTCTTGCAGTTTTTTATGAGATCACAAGCAGTGAATCTTCCCCTTGTCCATGTTGGTCTTAACTTTTTAACATTTTTATAAGTCTCCACATGGAAGTTGACATGGCTGTGACGATATGCTTTTGTTCTGGTTCGATTCCGATTTTTTTTAATACCGATTTGATTTAAATTGCGATTCTCACAATTCTATAATACTGCTGGTTTTTGTAGACTAAAAACAAAAGAAAATGTATAAAACTGTTTTTTTGCTTGTCATTTTTCTTGATTTCAATCAGGAAAAAAAACAACACAGTAGCCAGACCATCAATCTGCTGCCATAATGCCCAAGAAGACCAGTAAAAAGATCCATAAAAACAATGAAAATAACAAAAATTTTATAATGGATTACTTTTATATTTGAAAAAAATCTATATATATATTTTTAATATTTTAAAATTGTGAAGCAAAAAATCCTGGTTTTTGATTTTTCGTTTTGATTTTCCCACCCCTAGAAGTTCATATATATCTTAAAGATCTGTGAATGTAATCCTGCCCGAGTCTCCTCTACCTCTAATTTAGGTGTTTAAGGTTAAAGACAAATACATAATATTACATTACTTTTCATATTTTGAGGGTTTCAGCATGATGTGACTTCTCAACTATTTAATAGACAGTAATTCTAGTTATTGTCTCTCTAAATAAATTTAAAAAAAAAAAAAAAAAAAAAAAAGCAGAAAGAACCTGGCCAACCCAATAACATTAACTTTTTTTTCGCATTTAAAGTCTTTTTTTTTTTTTTTTTTTTTTTTTTAAATGGAACAAAACAGTCTGCCATCGACTTAGGGTATACCCTGCTTTAATACATGTTGTATTAAATTCTCATATGATGTTTAAAAGCTGTTATCGCTCTTGAATTTCACTCTCCAGATGATCCTTAATTAGCCTGCAAGAACAGTCAGCCATTTACCTTGAGTAAAATATCTTGTAAGATAAAAAATTTACACTGGTGCAGACAAAAGAGTTTGCTGATACATAAAATTATGAAGCTGTGGGACATTGCTGCGCCACTCTTAGGTGGGTCAAAAGGAGATTTCTGTACTTCCATTAATTGTGGATGTTACGGTTTCTAATTTGAAGATATCCCAGAGGGAATGGGTTCAGTATTGAGCAACTGCAGATTGGCTGCTCTGTAATCCTGACAGCTCTCCATATGTAGTGAAATTTGCAGACATAAACTGTTCAGAGCAAACTGGCAGATTGTGTTGGCATTTGGCCTGCCAGTAGTTAACCTTGGAGAAGATGTCTAACAACCAAAGAGGTCATATCTAAGTTTATCAATCGCCGTGGATAACGATCTCTTCAAGGGAAAACAGAGTTTCAGTGTAGAAAACTGGAATTGACTCTCACTTGTATGTGTTGTGCTTTTGGGGCTCAGGCAGTACTTACCAGACACTTACATGTTAATGATTTTAAGACTCTTTTCAAACTCTGATGTATTGTCACCAGATGTTTGTAACCTTTTCCTCGCTTGACATTTCAGAGATACATAGTTTTCCCCTGACAGCAACGGCTTATTTGTTCAGGTGGAGAGTGACGGTAATTGCTCTTTAAATGCAGGAAAAGTCTGAGTCACCCTCTGTGTGAAAACACATTATAGTCCATCTCTGCTATACTGAAAGTTTCTGGGGGGGGTTTTCTCCTTTTTTTAATCACTGATGGGAATCTGTTTGAGCTGAAGACATCAGTGTAAATTATAACTCAGGAAAGGCTCTTCACTTTGACTGAGTTCAACCGAATGTTTGCTCCTTTTGCTGACTAAAGTACTCGACACTTTGGCCAGTCATCAACGGCAATGGAATCACATACATGGAATAAGAAATAGAATAACAGAGCACACCCTGAAAGAGAGCATGCATAGAAATAGTGGTCAGGAATAAGAAAGAAAGCAGACGCCTGCTCACACACCTTTTGGTGTACAGTCATGACAAGTACATAGAAGCATGTTTCTCCACCTCCAATCACACATTTTCACTTTCAGCTCTCATGTTTCCAGTAAACATCACTAACACACACAGAGCTGTTCCAGCTGTGTTGAATGTAGCCAAATAAAATACAAAAAGAAAAGCAAAAACTCCACTGAAAAACCAAACCAGCGCTGAGAAATGCCACTTTAAGACACAGCCGTTGATATCACATGCACACTTCTTCATAAGCCAAAATAGTTCAGTGCAAAGAGAAGCAACAACCCTAAACAGCACTTATTTGTCTCAGAAAGGACAAAATAAAAAGTGACAGTAAGGTTAAATGAAAGAAACCCTCTTACTTTCTGCATTCATCTGCAGGATCACACTCCTCACAACCCATCTCCAGAAGGCAGAACGTATACCGGGCTCGGGGTTGATGTGAGAGTATCTGCATGTGTGTCTGCGTGTTGTTTAAGGTCTGATGGTAATAGGTCTCATTATGAACAACCTCTAATCAGTAAAAATAGCAATGTAGGTCACTGTTTAGTCTGCACACACATGAATGTATCGCAGCACGCTTTCTTTTTTTTTCCTGTGTTTCACATGATCATTAAATTTCAGGGCACACACATGTGTATGTGTGATTACATGGTGTTGGGGTCTCTGAGGCCAGTTAAGCCCCTCAGTTGCAAAGGGCCTCACATGCATGCACATACTCAGAGTGAGGTCATTGGAGAAAGAGTGACAGCCTCAGGAAATGAAACACACCTCAAATTACAGCTAAACAACATTAACTAACATGTAAAACATGTGGCTTGGAATGACTCGCCCTCTCCATCAGAACTGTGTGCTTCTTGATTGAAACCTTTCCCTCTTCTCTCCACTGCTAAAAACACAAACAGCAGAGTGTGAAGATGTCACGCTGAGAACACCCAGCACTCACTCACCAGGCTGAAAACTGCACTGTTTATTATTCCTTCTATTTTTGCTAAAAAATGTTGCTTTCCCCTTTTTGCCTTTGCATTGTTCCTGCTGTTGTCTGCATACATTCAGCCTAGCAGGAGATATCGAGGCTTGTTTTCCTCCCTTCAGAAGACGCCATCTGCTGCTGTTTAATATTAAAATCGAGTTTCTGAGTTAAGTAAACCTTCGCTGCAAACATGCAAGTTTCGGTCGGGTGTTTTCCTATCAGCACATGCATTGAGTTACTCTTTGCCTGCTGTCAGTCCCTTTACATCACAACAACATTCTCCATCTGGAAATAATCTGCAGAAATGTTATTGTGCCTCGCACACTCAAGTGTCGCGTCTTTGCATCGCTTCAATTGGAAGATAAAAGATGTCTGTACTTGAATCCGAACCTCTGCTGCACGCAGACCATGTGACAGAGCAGCTGGTTTTTATGAAGCTGGAATATAATCATGTTATTTTATCAATTGCCTTCTTATAGGGGAACAAAAATCTAATTCTTTGCAAGTATGATATGACAGAATTATTCACTGATCTCTCATTAGCATGTGGTGCTTTAAGCCCTTACACCCCATTCATGTCAGCTAGTTGTGTTAAAATGCACACTTCTACACACCCATGTGTACTTTTAAATAACTAGTTTCAGAAATCCCAGTGGCATCAAGGTTTTTTTTTGTGGTATTTCCTTTCTAAATTGTTAGAATAGCTGTTTTAATGCAACACACATTTAGGATTTTTTTACTTTGATGGGTTTTTTTTTTTTAAGTGCTTCGCACATATTTCCATACACAGAAAATAAAAATTTCAGGAAAAAAAGAATGAAGTTACCTTTTTCCTTGTCACATGAATTAGCAGGAAAATGCAGAAAGGCCTTTTTAGAATGGTGTGTTCTGCCTAATATTTAATATCTGTGTTATATATGTAGAAGCAGGAATGATCATTTAGTCACTAATGATGAGTTAAATAGTAACTGTGTCAGAGTTTATAACTAAAGCTGCTTCTATGCTTCCACATGTTTATTCAGCCCATCTCACGAGAAGATGTGCAATACGTGCATTTAACCACTTGTCTAGAACGCAGCAGTGGCATCATTCATGGTAATACATGTTGAAATGTTACTCGGCTTCTGTCTTCTGTATGTAACTCACATGAATCTATAAATGTGTCAGCTACATCCATGTAGTTTCATGACTGTCTTAATGTGTGTTTTGTAGCATCTAAAGCTACGTATTATCTCCAATCCCTGTTATATACTCGATGCAAACTTTTAACAAATCTGTAACCATAGAGTAGCAGTAGAAGAAAGGTGAGGAAGATTAAGAAAATTACGATGGTTATGAGTTCAGAGATTGCTAAAAGCTGACATCTCTCACATGACAACACGGGTCCATGTGTTTAGTGAGATGTGATGAACGCCACTGCGCTAGGGCGAGTAGGGAAATGTGGGATGATGAGGCGTTGATGACGGGTGAAAATTTATCAGAACTTGAGTGAACACAAATATAGAATTACTTGTTCTGTTATGGGATCAGCTTGTTGCATTCCAGAACAAAGCCAAGAGACCTTGAGGGTGCATTCATGTCAGGATAGTCCACAAGACTCCATCCGACTGGGGACTCGGTTCAGTTGTAGGGGGGTGTCCATTCAGTTGCACTTTGATCAAACCAGTCAAACCTTTAGAATAATATATCCCCATTCCCACCAGAGGTGGCGCTGCACTAGTATTTGGCTAAAAATGAGAACAAGACCAGCGTGAAGAAGGAAACTGTTTCCTCCACCTGCCAGTTAAACATGGAGACCAAACAATGGCTGTTTGGGGTTTTTATTGTGTCTTATGCAAGTATCCTGCAGAAATACTCTGCAGTATGAACACCAGACGAGGCAGAGGATCCTTAACGCCATCGCTATGGATTTACCCACAATGCAATGCTACACCACATGCAGGAAGGGGCTTGTTTTGTAGTCCGCTTCCTGTGTTTGACCGCTTGACACAGACCAAGAACTTCGTTTGTCGGCGGACCGAGTCTGCTTCTTTGGGCCAAATCAGAACTCATTTGGTGTATTCACATTTCCCCAAACGAAGCAAACTTTCCGAGTAAACGGACTCTGATCCAAATCAAAAAGGTTGATGTGAATGTGCCTTTAAAATAAGTTTTTGTGAAGTTAACATGATGTAAGTCATTATTCTATGATCATGCATGGGTAAATCTCAGACTCCAGCACTGTTACAATACTAACACAAACATTTTTAAACATATCGGGGGTTTAATTTAATAAAAACTGATTAGATGTTTTTCTGCTGCAAGTAGCATGTGTTTACTTTTAGTGTGTTGGAGACTAATGCATAGTTGGTGAATCAGAGCAGCATCCAAAAGCTGCCTTCTGAAGGTTACCTGAAAGCTGCGCCTACATCAGGAGGTAGCATTACGCTGTCATTTATAGGCCAAATTTGACCACAGTTTGGAAATATTATAGTATTCAATACACTGCATAACATTGACTGAAACTGAGCTGCAAGCTGTTGGACAAAATTAATCAGTCTGATTGTGATGTTTCTGTTAGTTTCAGATTCCTTATGTGTGGTTGGTAGAAGTGTTTCTGTAAAGGATTTTTATTTAATTTAAATCCAGATATATTTTTGTGTTTCTGTTTCAAGAGCAGCTGCTTCATTTGGAGCATATTTGTTCCAATCAAATGCAAGTTGGAAATAAAGTCAATAAATAAATACTTGCTACAACTCCAGAGTCATTTGTTGTAGGACTAAATAAATGGTAATCACACTGTTCATTATACTGCGAGCACCATGGCCTTACAGCAAGAAGGTTAGGGTTGTGAGCCTCAGTCAGGGAGGGTTCAAATAGTATTTTATTTGTTTATTTATTTATTTATTCATTCATTTATTTATGTCCAGAGTTTAAATGTTCTTCCTGTGTATCCGTGGGTTTTCTCTGGGTACTCCGGTTTCCTCCCACAGTACCGAAACATGCATTCTGGGTCAACCTTTCATGGGGCACTCACTGAAATACTTGTTTGTTGTTTGTTTGTTTTTTTACATTTTTAACCATAAATCTTCCACTAGAGGCTGTACCCTGTTTTTGGTCTGCTGATTAATGGAATAGTTGCCAGCTTCTTTGCAGCCCTGAACTGGAATACATAGTATAAAGAATGGATGGATAAATATGAAAATAAATACATGCTTTTCAATAATGATGGCCACAATGACTAAGACTCATTCTGTTGAAGAGGAGCAGCATTGTGCTTCATCTCTCAGCTTTCATGAAAAGGCGAAAATCTGATTAAAAAAAGATGAGCTGCAAATAATATGTGGTGTGTTAAGAGCTAACAGTACACAGGCTGGGGGAAATATAAAGGTTTCTGTCTACTTTACATATAGTTTTAGTCAAATGAGAGAAAAAGGGATGCTGTGCAAGGTTTGAAGTCTAAGTGAAACTGGAGACTTGAATCTGTTCACAGCGGTTAGACTTGATTCCAACAGTGACATGCTTATATGATGAAGACGCTTATAAAACCCCTCTTATAGCATAATCCTCTTCTCCTCCAGTCAACTGTATACTCATTATGTTCAAAAGATGCTCATATTTTATGCCAAGACTTGACTAAACACACTTCATTTGTCTCAGTTTACACACACATCCCTGCAGCTCAGTTACTGATTGTACTGTAAACCAGACACAGACAGATGGAAAAAGGTCCCGCTGACGGTAAATGGAACCAGGATTCACTTCTGAAACAAGCAAAGTAATTTCTGTCTTGACCACACAGCCAGCTAATAATAAATCATCACTGGAGTCACTAGCAGAACAGAAATATTAGATTTTTTTTTCCAAACTTTGGCAGAAAATCATCAAATGACTGCTTAAAAAGAGGATTAAAAGGGTTTGGGTATGAAACTCTTTTAGCTTTGATGGAAGAACTCCAACACAGAATCTGGGCTCAAATTCAACATGTTGGTCTTTTTTTCCCCCTTTAATTTCTAAAAACATATTTATATCCAAAGAACTAAGTGCTGGCATGTGCAGCACTTTTATGTACACAGAAAATGAAAATGAACTTTTTACATTACACTCGAGATCTAAGGACATAAATACAACATGCAACTTAAGATGTGTTAATATTAGTGTGGGGCTGCGGAGAGCGTTTAGTCTTTAGTTTAAATAAATGCTGCTAGGCTGAGAATAATATATTTGGACATGTTTGTAAAATTGAGAATTACTGTAAGACGAGTCATGAATATGAGAGTCTGAGACTTTCAAATGTTTAAGCCTATTAGAGTAAACAGAAGCCTTGCCTAAGGCAAATCACACTTATTTAGCTTTTTTCCCCAAATGTAAATTATGAGTTGGTCTGCGGCAGGAAAGCAGATTTATCAGCATGAACTGTGGAGGATGAGGTTGAGCATGACAATGAGATCCAACACTGTTGATAGGATGAGGCGTGGAAGTCAGGAAAGAAGAAACTAATTAAACATGAGAGTGCATGAGTGTGCTTAGTATTGTGAGGAGGGTGACTGTAAGAATAGGAGAGGATTATCAATGCTGCATTGCCTCGTCCTTGAGAAAATAAACTCTGTGTGACTGCACACACAAATATGCACAATCACCTTGACATATTATATTACCAAGGTAAACATGGGACTTTGCAGGAAATGCAACTACAGACAGAAACAAAGCACAAAGGCAAATATTAAAGCCAATGCACATAAGCTTTGACACAGATAAACTAAAGCTACATGTCATATAAAATGTAGAAGAAACCTGGAGCTTCTTTACAAATGTGTTTTTAGCTGAACACATTAATCTTTCTGTTCAAACAGAAACTGAGTTTGCGTTTTATGCTTAATGTCCGGTTAATGTTGTGTCCTTGTTATGGTGAAGGAACACTCACGGTGTAAAATGAAAATATTTGCAGTCCTCGAAGCGTCACTACCCAGAGCTTTTCAGGCTACATTCACACTGCAATTAACAGTGGCTCAACTGTGACCAAGACTTTATCTTTAGCCTGAACGGTACAAATCAGTTGGGGTTTTTTTTAACTAAAATCTGGTCCAAACCACTTTCATAAGTCCTACTAAATGGGATGCTCAGTCTGATTATTCATTCATCACAAATCTGTGCCGGAAGGGGCGGGACATTGCAGGATCAGATGTAAACAATAGAACACAGCATGCTCCGTCTGACATCACGTCTTCCTCTCTGCAAGCCAGTTATTTCAGCGCTGTAGACTGTTCACAGTGGAGTTTACCAGCAGCAACATTTCAACCACAGAAAAAGATGGAAAAATGTATTTTTTAAAAATTATTCTAAACTGAGCAATAAGACCTGCACAGTGTACAAAGCGTTAGATGTTTCCCTGCTCCAACACATCTGAATGAATTAAATGGATCAATAGGAAGCCTGTGAAAAACTTGATATGAAGATGTCCATTTCATTTTAATCAAGAGCTTGAAACAGTGAAACATTTAAACCTTGCAGGATAGGAGGAGCTAGACAACCCAGCTGTAAGATAAGATATGAACTGAACTGTCATGTTTGTTTTACTCTAGATGGGAACTGTTTTAGTTTTTTTATTTCCTCATATAGCCAACCAAGAAACTATTCATCAGCTGAAAATCGTTTCTGCTCGCCAGGCCTTGTGATAAGCTTGCATGTAGCCTGCATACTAATCCCATGGTTGCTGGTAAAGGCTGCACCCCCCTCAACCCAGAACAAGATAATGCATGTACAGAAAATCATTCACTTTGCTTTTAAATGGTTCTCCAGGGGTTGAGTGTTCTCTAAAGTTTGGGGATCTAACAAGCAAAATCATTTTTATGCATGCAGATCATTGCATGCTTCTAATTGTCCACATTTTAAATCCAATTTTGTCAAGTCTCAAGCAAAATCTGAGACCTTTTTATTTTAGAAAGCTTGCATCCTCCCATGGGCTCACCGTCTGTGAGAGGAGCCACAGGGGTCGGGTGCAATGTGAGTTGGGCAGCACCAAGAGGCGGGGACCCTAGCGAGCCGATCCTCGGCTACAGAAACTGGCTCTAGGGACGTGGAATGTCACCTCTCTGGTGGGGAGGGAACCCAAGCTTGTGCGAGAGTTTGAGCGGTTCCAGCTAGATATAGTTGGACTCACTTCAACGCATGGCTTGGGCTCTGGAACCAGAACCCTCGAGAGGGGCTGGATTGTTTGTAATGATGGTATGATCAGAATAAAATAAATGATCTGGTGGAGCACACTATTGCCAAGGAGGATTACAGCAAGCCAGTTTGTTTTAAAATTTATTTTAAAACAAATAAAAGCAGTTTTAAAAAATGCCCAGTAAAATAAATAAAACTTTAAAAATTCTGTAAAAATTAAATGGGCTAAAACCTGTTAAAAATAAAACACAAATGGTGTCATCCAGGCCCGGAGTAGGGAGAGTCTTGCATTAAAACCAGGGATCCCGCATGACGGCATGCACCAGGCTACCTGAAAGGACAAAACATACGCCAGCACGGAGGGTACTCTGCACGGGAGCCTTAACCTGCTTAGATAGGGTGTGACTACGATACTCACACAGGCAGAGTTCTCCTCTGCCTTTGCGTGTATTCCACGTCGCCACACACTCACTCGTCCGACCCCTCCGGCTGGTCCAGATCCTGACGCTGACACACTGGGAAACACGGCTGGCGGAGCCCCTGACCTGTCGCCACGTGTCGGCTGCCTCAAATCCTTCTTCTCCCAGTGTGTCTGTGATGCCCAGTGCAGCTTCTTCCAAACAAGGTTTATCCCTTCTGTTCCATGACTCTTTCCCTTTTTATACCAGCAGGTGAACTGCAGCAGGTGTGCTGATTCAGTCATGACTCCTGTGATTATAGCAACGAGGGGGGTTAAGTTTGCATGCATAAAAACACAGCAAATAAAAGCACACAAATAAAAATGCAATAAAAGCAAAACCAACTTAAAACCCTTGTGCCAGATCACGTCTTCCATTCTAGAGTTGCTCATGGTGAGAGGCGCCAAGCAGGTTGGGCATTTTCATTAGCCTTGGTGCCTGTACATTGGGGTTTACATGAGTAACAGGTAAACCCTGAACATATGAACATGAGAGTGTTCATATGAACACCTGGCATCAGGACTCCCTGGGCTGTAGTTCAGTGGTTGATGGCCACATGCCTTGGACACTTGGGTGAAGAGGGGGGCGGAGCTGTCAACTGATCACCACCTGGTGGTGAGTTGGCTCAGATGGTGGGGGAGGAAGCCGGTCAGATCTGGCAGGCCAAAATGTGTTGTAAAGGTCTGCTGGGAACGTCTGGCTGAGTCCCCCGTCAGAGCGAGCTTCAATTCCCACCTTCAGCAGAGCTTCAGTCATGTCCTGAGTGAGGTGGGGGACATTGAGTTCGAATGGGCCTCTGTTCCGTGCCTCTATTGTTGAGGCGGCCAGTCGAAGCTGTGGCTGTAAGGTCGTTGGTGCTTGTCATGGCGGTAATCCCAGAATTCATTGGTGGACACCAGCAGTGAGGGATGTTGTCATGCTGAAGAAGGAGTCCTATCGGGCCTTCTTGGCCTGTGGGACTCTGGAGGCAGCTGATGGGTACCGACGGGCGAAGCGGGATGCGGCTTCAGCTGTCGCCAAGGCAAAAACTCTGGCATAGGAGGAGTTCGGCGAGGCCATGGAGAAAGACTTCTGGACGGCTTTGAGGCGATTCTGGTCCACCATCCGGCAACTCAGTGGGGGGAAGCAGTGCTCCAACAAAGCTGTGTGCAGATTGAGAGCTGCTGACCTCAACTCGGGACGTTGTGGGTCGGTGGAGGGAATACTTCAAAGACCTCCTCAATCCTACCAACACGTCTTCGGATGAAGAAGCAGAGCTGGGGGACCCAGGGGTGGACTCTGCTACCTCTGGGGCTGAAGTCACTGAGGTGGTTAAAAAGCTCCTTGTTGGCAAGGCCCCAGGGGTGGATGAGATCAGGCTCTGGATGCTGTGGGGCTGTCTTGGCTGACACGCCTCTGCAGACATCGGGGACAGTGCCTCTGGACTGGCAGATTTCGGTGGTGGTCCCCCTTTTTAAGAAGGGGGACCGGAGGGTGTGTTCAGGGAATCACACTCCTCAGCTTCCCCAGTAAGGTGTATTCAGAGTTCCTGGAGAGGAGGGTTCATCGGATAGTCGAATCTCGGATTGAGGAGGAGCAGTGTGGTTTTCGTCCTGGTCGCGGAACAGTGGACCAGCTCTATAGCCTCTTTGGGATCCTGGAGGGGACATGGGAGTTTGCCCAACCAGTCTACATGTGCTTTGTGGACCTGGAGAAGGCGTTTGACCGTGTCCCCCGGGGACTCCCATGGGGGGTACTCCAGGAGTATGGGGTACCGGACCCCCTTGTACGAGTTGTCCAGTCTATGTACGACAGGTGTCAGAGCTTGGTTCGCATTGCTGGTGGTAAGTTGGATTTGTTTCCGGTGAGGGTTGGACTCCGCCAAGGCTGCCCTTTATCACCGATTCTGTTCATAACTTTTCTGGACAGAATTTCTAGGCGCACCATAGAACCGTTAGAATACCATAGAACCATGGTTCTCGTGATTCTCGCCGGAATAGGGTGGTTTGGCCTCTCTGAGTCGGGATTGCAGTTCTGCCTCAAGTGGAGGACATTAAATATCTCGGGGTCTTGTTCACGAGTGAGGGAAGGATGGAGTGTGAAATCGACAGATGGATCGGTGCGGCGTCTGCAGTAATGCGGGCGCTGCGCCGGTCTGTCGTGGTGAAGAAGGAGCTGAGCCAGAAGGCGAAGCTCTCGATTTACCAGTCGATCTACGTTCCTCCCCTCACCTATGGTCATGAGCTGTGGGTCGTGATCGAATGAACGAGATCTCGTATACAGGAAATGAGTTTCCTCCGCAGGGTGGCCGGGCTCTCCCTTAGAGATAGGGTGAGGAGCTCGGTCATCCGGGAGGAGATCAGAGTAGAGCCGCTGCTCCTCCACATCGAGAGGAACCAGTTGAGGTGGCTCGGGCATCTGGTCAGGATGCCTCCTGGACCTCCCTGGTGAGGTGTTCCAGGCACGTCCCTCTGGGAGGAGACCCCGGGGGAGACCTAGGACACACTGGAGCGATTATATCCCTCAGCTGGCCTGGGAACGCCTCGGGATCCCCCCCGCAGAGTTGGCAAATGTGGCTGGGGAGAGGGAAGTCTGGGCTTCCCTGCTTAGGCTGCTGCCCCCGCGACCCAACCCCAGATAAGCGGTAGAAGATGGATGGATGGATGGAAAGCTTGCAGCAGACTGAAAACATATCCCAGAGTTTTTGCGACTCTAGCACCACTCCTAACAAATCAAATTACTTTCCAAAAGTATTCATATAACTTCCACAGTAATCATTCAAAATAGTTTAACATTTAGAAACGAAGGTAATTACTGTATTTGTCTTGTTCCGTTGCAAATAGCTGCATGCAAATGGTTTTCTGTAGTCTGCCATGAGTGTGTAATACGAGTCAAGGAGGGCAGGATTTCCTGCAGCGCAGCGCTGGCACAAAGTCACAGCAAAGTGGTGGGAAATAACAGTGAATGTCAGGGCCTGTGTCACATTCTATTTTGTAAAAGTCAACCGCTAAACCTCAGTGAAATTGTGCTTTTCAAGGGTGTGCTGATTTTGCCATGTAAAGATGTAATGCACTCAGACTTTTCTGTGCATGCATGGCTTACACAGACAGACCCATAGGGCCTCACTCATTCTTTGCCAGCCTGAAGCGGCCAAAGCACTACAGCTGCATCAGTGCTTTGACACCTGAGAAGTTAGGCTGATCCAGTTTATGCAGATGAGATTAGACGTAAACTGGATCAGAACCAGACAAGACATATTGCATTGGATTTATCAGACTTAAAAAAAACAAAGTGCACCATATGCATACACATGGATAAACCAGCTCAACCCACTTACTGGATGCAATTAAAGTGACTCAGAAAACAATCCTCTCTTCTTTGCTGACATTCTTCTAAAGTCAGATTATGAATCATCACTCACTCTGATTATCCAGCTGTGTAATTACTTGCCTCCAGATACACCGTTTAATCTGACACTTTACATCACAGCTCACACACAGATGCACATTTACACTCCTGAACACAAACTTTTTTAATGCATTTCAACATCCTACCGACACACACACACACACACATACAAACACACTTATCTTTGTAATTAGGACAGCTATCTTTTTAGCTTAAAGACCTGTAAACTGAACTGAAAACATAAGTGCATGTTACTAAGGAACTGGCAAAAGCTCTCATTTATTGGATGTTGCACACGCTCACTGTTTGTCAGTATTGTTGCATTATGTGTTGTTCACCTGGAAAATGAGTGATGTCAGATCATTTAGAAAACATACAATTCATTAAAGTGAGAGTTTGTGTAAAAGGGGAAAAATCCGAAGCATTTACGGAGAGAGAAAACTGTCAGCACTTCTGTGATGAAATCATGTATCAAGCATCAATATTCATTAGATTAAAAAAAAAAAAAAACACACACACACATCTCTTCAGCTTTATCCATTTAAATTTATCTTGTTTTTGCATTTTGTTGCATCATTTTCCAGGATGCAGACAGACAGAATGATGATCAGTGCAGCTGGTTGTACATGTTGATGGTGACTGCCAACCATTGCAACAAAAACAAGAATGTTGACCTACTACAGATATTCACATCATTAATAATAAGAACAAAGAACTGAAAAGTTTTCTTTTTAAATCTTTAGATAAATAAAACCCTTGGTGAAAACAACAATCATTATCTGGAATTGTAGATATTTGTCAGTGTGACCTTATTTTTCACAGAAACTTACCAGAGCTGCAAAGTCATTAAAAACATGTCAGACCTACCAAATTCATAATGATCAGGTGATCAGTAAACCTTGAAAAACTGCATTAGGATCCTTCTGTGGCTTCACACTGCCCCCTTCTGGAGAAAGTCTGTCATTACAGCTCCGGTTCTCCAGGGCTACAATCCAGAAGGTTTTCCAGTCATTGTGCAGAATTTCATCGGTTGTTGGATCCATTTAATGTGATTCAGGTTATTTGGAGCAGGACAAACTCTGGACACCCCTGTCTTAAATAAAAGAATCGAAAGCTAATGAGACAACTTAAGTCAGGGGTGCCCAAATCCGGTCCTTGAGATCTATTATCCTACAGCCTAACAAACCTAAATGACATTAATAAATCGTTATCAGGCCTCTGCACAACTCAGGGACGTGCAGATGAGGGAATTCAGCTTTTTGATTCAAGTGTGTTGGTAAAGAATACATGTGAAAGTTGCTGGATGGTTTAACTCCAGGACTGGACTTGGACACCCCTGACTTAAAACATTTGAAAGAAAAAAAAAAAAAAGACTGAGAGATGGCAGCTGGGCTCAGACAGACATAAGACCATATTTCTTCCTCTGTCTGGGAATCATAAACAAACTGTACTGGTATAAAGGTTTAAAAAACTAGAGTTAACCAAGTGCCATTGGTTAAAAAACATTAAAAACATTATTAAAAAAAAAAAAAAAAAAAAAAAAAAACCTTCCTTGCAGATTTTCTCTTTACAACATTAATTTATGTTGATTAACATCTAGAATATGCAAAAAGGAAGGAAGGATTTTCCAAAACATTGGTACCTCAAACAAATTACTGAATGTGCCTAAATAGGCAACATTTAATAATATCCAATAGGAGAGCCTATTTCCCACCCATAAATACCTAAATTTACAGATATACAACCAAAATGTACAAAATATATCAGGATGAGTAGATTTAGAAAAAGGTTTGTAAAAAGACAAAGATGTAAAATCTATTTGTGGTGACCAACAACATACAAAATATGTCACAAAATTTGTTTTATGTGACACTGAGTGGCAACAGACACACATCAGCCAAGATGAATTACACAAAAACACCAAAATAAGGCTGGAAGGAGACATGTAAAAGGACAATGGGGAGACAATAACAAGTAAATAAATCAAACATAAAGACGTAAACAAAATTAACTGACCAAATCATTTCCCTTTTTACAAAAGTAACATAAATTACTACTAGATGATAGAAAAAAATATTCATAAGATGCACAAGAGATAAAGAACAGCCTTTAGTCTGTGTTTACCACATGTTGAACCTTTCTTCAGCCTCTCTCATGTCTGCAGGACCTGATGATTCTGTCTGCTCCTGCAAAAAGCAGGAGGCTTCTTAAAATAATGCTTTAAACAAACCATGTTGATGCAGAAGTCTCGGCTCACTGAAGGGACAATGTGATTACGTTGAATAAAAAGTTAACAGAAGCTCAGAGAATGGCAGAATCAGAGGTAATCACCCTGCATATCTGCAGACTGCAGTGTCTCCCAGCAGGAGAAGAGAACGAAGGACAATCAGGGATAATTCTGTTCTTCTGGCTTCATCTGTGAGGTTCTGATTCAATGTACCGTGTCACATCCTTAAAGCTTTATCTTGATCAAGAATCGATACATTCCCATTACAAATAATCTTCAGCCAGTTTGTTTTTGATCACCAGTTAATTTTACAACAAAGATTTGTTGTTCATCATGTCTTCAGGTTGGGCTGCTGATAGCTGACGTTCGTGTATCATTTAGGAATTAAAATATCAAACTCATTGCAACGTAAAAATGTTAAATTATCACATAGTATCTGATGGCCTCTTGGTCATGTGGTCTAAAACCAAAGAGGACTGCAGTCTGAAATACTCTCCCTCAGCTGGATGCACCTTTGTTTGTTTCGCCGTCTGCAGTTCGACTGATGACCTCTAGTAGCGTTTGGTCATTGTGGGTCATCACTCATGATGTCCCAGCTCCTGGAAGTTCACAGGTCAAACCCTGACCTCACAGGAAACCTGGAAGACAGACACTCGCTCTGTTGTCTAACACACAACCTGATCAATCGCAGGGCAGTTGGAGGTGATCAGACGTTACCAATGAGCTTGTATGAGACCTGGAGGCAGAAACACAGTCAAGTCTGCGCTTCATCAGTCTAGGAAGCCGTGAAATTAAACTCCAACAAAGATTCCTCTACACTGAATAATACTGGGCTACAAATGTTTAAAACAAATAGCTAAAAATGTGCTTTTTAACAGAAAACACACGTCGTCGCTCAAACACTTTTTATTGGAGGGGGGAGGTCTACTGAGCAGAGTGTCTGTAGGCATTTCCCATTCACACAAATAAAACAATGTGGAAACTTCAAGAATAAATCACATCTTCACCATTATGTCCAAGGATGCAGTACATTAATAAAATCTGATCTTTTGTTGGGAGAACAAGACTGTTTTGCATTTCTTGCAAGCTTGCAAGTCCCCAGGAGGAAAAGCGCTGCATGCCATTTGACCTCTAAGCCGGGTCAAGTGGAGTTCTGGCTTCTGAAAGGGCGATCGTGTCACACAGCTGTGAAATCCATAATCCTCCGCTCAGAGCGATGGCGATTAGAAATGCACAGCGATATATGTAACATCAGACAGCCTTCAAGCGAAAAAACAAACAAAAAAATATAGAAAAGTAGAGTAAATAAACAAGCTAGCACCTCTGTGTCATTAAGCACTCATCCAGCTGATGCACCACTGGAAGCGACATTTAATCTCTGCAAGCTCCGAGTTCTGTTCGGCACTAACAATGACGTCTGATGCTTTTTCTGGAAACTTGTTTGGCTAAAATAATCAAGGTTAATCAGCATTTCCACACAATCACTGACATGGGTTTAACATGTATAGAATACATGTGACAATAATTACACCAAACAGCAGCATTTACTGAGGTTTCTGTGTTTTATTTAGCTGGGATTCTGATGAAGACCTCCCACTCTGGCACATCTATTCATCTGTTGTTGACACATCTTAATTCTTAAAAGAACTGGCTTCTCTGAAGTATTAGCAGCTGCATGCAGCAATACAAGCAGGAGGCGAAGGACACGAAAGGAAAAAAAAGGAAAAAAATCATTTAAAATGGTCAGGTTTGTAGGTGAGGGCAGTTTTTAAGCTTCTCGGTGTAACACTTAGGGGAATGAGAGAAGGAAATGCAGAATGTACAAGGTGAGGTGACAGGAGTTATTTTCAGTCCTTCAGGAACTCTTGTCTTCAAAGTAGGTCTGCTCGATGCGTCTGCAGAAGGACAGGAGGTTGCTGTAGCTTTTTATCCTCTCTGCCAGCTCCGTGCTGGTCAGCCTGGTGGTCAGTATAGTGAAGAGGTGACCAAAAACCAACGCATCCAGCTCTGTAGGCCTACAACATACCAAAACACAGTTTGTCACTGCTGAACTCAAACATTTAATTAACTGTGGGTGCAGAAGCTGCAACATGCTAAATCTTAAAGTCAGGCGCAGACCGGTATGTGCAAATCTTCAGATCATAACAAGTGTTTTCCACAACATACTATTTAAAATTAAAGCTTTTTATGTATCTACTTGTGACACACACACATTTTTTAATTTGATTTAAAAGTGGTTTCAGTATATTTTTTGGGAGAAATGAGCATTTTAGGACCGAGCTAATGATTTACTTGTTCAGGTGTTGTGGCGTGACTTAACCACCAGGTGGTGCTCAAGAGAAACCTCCACATTTGGTTCCCATAAAAGAAGCTTTTATCAACAAAAAATGAGCTTCTATCAACACATCAAACATGTAGTAGCAAAACAATCTCACACACACACACACACACACACACACACACACACACACACACACACACACACACACACACACACACAATCACACACACACACACACAAAAACAGACGGTGTACGTACTGTTTATTAAAGAAGTATGGTTGTGTTCCCAGCCTCTGAGAGAGAGCTTGGCAGCACTGACTCACGTCTTCATAGACCTAAAACATATTTAAAGCCAAAACAATCAAAAACAATTGAAATTGAATAAAAAACTAATTAATTAAAGATAAAACTGTATTAAATAGGGAGGTCTTGAAGTTATGTTTGCATGAAGCATAAAAAAAATGGGATAAACATGATCTGTCAGCTTTGAAGGAACTGTAAAACAGATGAGAAAATGCGAACCTGTTCCAGCGTTTTCCCTCCCCAGCCGATGGCGTTCATCTTCCTGCGTACTTCCCACTGCTTCTGATAGGCCAGGATGCTACTGAGAGGCCACGAGTAGGGACTGCTGTACCTGGGACGAGAGATCTAAAACAAACACACGTGTGAGACAAGAAGCCATGAGGGTTTCACCGACACCTGCTCGCAAAATCAGAAGACAAGCATCCAGACCTCAGCAGCTGTAGCGTCATCACACCACTGGATGTAGAGCTGCAGGAGGAGATGCAGCTGTTACTCTGTTTCAGCTCTACTATCAGCACACTGTTAGCTGTTTCATACCTCAGCAGTTAGCAGCATGTTGTTGACCAGCTCCATGTACGCTTTCATTTCAGCTCTCTGAACATCATCCAAGCCGTCGCTCAGAGAGTGACCCTGTCGACCAAAACATAATGACGATTTAATGTTCCTCCTCTGCAAATACGGTTACAGTAATAATACGGCATACACAAAGAAACGATGTGAAATTATGATTAAAAGTGAAGTTGTTCATTTCACAGCAACTCCCACATCAGCTGCATCACCTTAGCTTTGGTGAACTGCACTATGGGCCCCAGTTCGGACACAACCTGGTTCCCAACATGAATAAAAGGAATTTTACCTGAAGGAGAAAAGAGAAAAAAGGAAACTATTAAACTTCTTTGGGTAGCTGAAGCTTCCAAAAGCGCCTACATATCTGATATGTGAAACTGTCTGAAGCTAAACGCTGTTGGAGTTCCAGTAAGAGAGAAAAACTGGGAGGGAACGTCCATACTGGGACTTAAACTCGGCTGAGATGTTTGCCTCTGTGGCATTTCTACTGACCAGACGGTGACATGTATTCAGCGTTTGCTCTGTAAACCACCTCCACCGGCAGGCCACACATGCGAAGGTAGGCCTGCAGAGGACACACACAGATGGGACGAGGTGTAAAAAGGAAGAAAAAAAACCAAAGCAAGGATTTAACACAATTAAAGCCTGTTTTTATAATCAAACCGACACTGGAAGCGACTTCTGTGCTCATTCTGCAAACGAAAACAGGAGAAAATGTGAGGCATTCCGTTACAATCTACAACCTTGAGTCCAACATGTCACATGAGAGCTCCTCTCATTTCTGGACTCACTGCCTCCTCCTTCCTCTGCCAGCTCAGCCATTTATCTTCTTCTCAGTCCACCTTACATTAGTTTTAACTCCGCTGTGGTGCTGCCACAACCAGCGGAGAGTGTTTCCTCGGGCAGAATCATGGCCTACGAATCAGAATTTTCAGCGAGGTTTCGCTACATTCCCTGAACAGCTCAATGGCTTTGACTGCAGTTTTTGTGTCTTTACTCCTAAACGCCCGTGTCAGCACTGTGCGGTCAATAGCCTGCAACAACTGCCAGATGTCCTGCTAAGCCAGGCTGTGGAGACAGTGTGGACACCCAGCTGGATACAAACACATAACAGGGACTCATTCAGCCTCCCTGCTATGCTAGCTGGTCTTTATTACTGACCTTTTGGAAACTAAGATATAAGTGATGGTTGTTCAATGTGCTTTTTATTACGGTTGAACACTTTGTTCCTCTCTTTTGTTGCCGATCTCTTCTGTAGACATGTTGACATTAAAGTCAACATGTTGTTTCTCAGTGTAAACATCTGATATAGTCTTGATAATGTGACAGAAATCCTTTGGAAATCTCTGCACTATGTTCTCACTCAGGTTTACTACGTAACGTGGACGTGAACGTTGGTGAAACAGGATCTGAGCAGAGAACACAGAAGCAGAAGCTCACCTGAACAGCAAGAGATGAGGCGCAGTCTGAAAGCAGAATCTGATCCTCTGTTGAAACATCAACAAATTAACGTACAAAATGACGCGAACATTCGCAGAAACAATCCATGATGCTCATTCAATGGTCTGGCTTACCCTTCAGCGGCTGGTACAAGGTCGCATTTTCAGGCCAAGGCTCAGCAGCTAAACGGGGGAAAAACAGAAAAGCAGACAAGCATGGACACAAAATTCCAGAGGAGTACTTTTTCCTGTTTAACTGATCAGTGAGGTACCTGAAACAGACACGGCCCTATCAGTCACATCATATGTCAGAGTATCTTCTCTGATTAAAGTCGGCTACTTATCACATGCTAACATTCACCAAGCTTCAGGTCAAAGTCATGAGAGAAGTCTGGTCAGTTTTTATTGCAGCTGGGAACCGGCGCATCTGGTTTATCGCTTCACAACATTATAACCGACCTATCAGAGCACCCGGTCTGCCTTCCAAAGAAAACTCCTAAACACAGATCAGTTGACATAATTACCATTAATTAATCATGTTCAATAAGCTGCTCTTTCTTCCATAATTCTACATTTCCACTTGTTACAATAACTCTGCAGCTTAAACTGGAAGGAATCATCTCTTTTATCCGCCCACCCTGAATTACTTTTCGCTAAACTGTAACATTAAATAATGATTTAATTATTATTATTTTAAAGACTAAATCTCGATGCGAAATCTGCTTATTTTCACTGCTGGAACAAAAAAAAAAAAAAAGGAAAATACACCTCGTTGTATGTCTGAAATGTAAACTTTGTAAGTTGGATTTTTTCCAGTGCAAAGCAGCTTGGTACCACAACGTGTATGGATGTACTTTCACATTTATTAAAGCTATTTGCTGCTGTTTTGCAGCTTCCCACTACCAGAGACACACCTGAGGCGAGGCATGCGGAGCAACACACCTGGTTGCACGAGGAAAACCATGTTGGCCACCTTTAACGTTACCTTGGTACATGAATAATATTTCATTTAGCTGCTTTCACGCAGGCAAGTCGTGGTTTTGTGAATGAATAAAGCCACCAGCATGATCTATGATGTAAAGTTTCTTCTATGAAGCTGTTACATCTTTCTGGTTAATATGCAGTTGTGCTCATATGTATTCATCCCCTTTCATTAAAGAAAAGCTGAATTTACAACAGTCACTCAAATAACTGGAGACTTAAAAAAGGAACAATAACTAAAAATTTGCAAAAATATTATTTAGTAATATAAGACACTGTTTTTTCATTTAATTGAGTTGAAAAAAGAAATAAAGCAAGAAACAAATTGGTCCTGGACAAATTAGAGCACTTTTCTGTTGAACAGTGGGACAAAATACCTGTCAACAGGTGCAGAAGTCTGACTGAGAGGAACAGAAAACACCTGACTGGAGCGGAAACATTAAAGGATTCTTCAACTAAATATTAGTTTATGAGTGATGTAATATGTAATAAATTATCATATTTGTTTGCTTTTTAAAAAAAAAAAAAAAAAAAAAAAATTCTATTGAACCAGAATTAGAAAATAATGTAATAATTTTCATAAAATTTTTATTTATTATTACTTAAGTCAATTTCAGCTTATTTTACAGGCCGCTGTTTTTTTCCTTCTTTAATGAATAGATGTGAGCTCAACTGTATGCTTTCATCGTGTTTTATATTCATATATTGATGTTTTACTAATAACTATATTATTTAACTGTTTGTACAGTGATGGAGGAAAAACTGTTTATGTTAAACTGTGTTATTGTGAAGCTGCATCAGATCTAACCTTTGAGTCTTGGAAAATATAGTTCACAAAGACAGTTGTCATTTCTGTCAGATTATCCCATTTTCAACATGTAAAAATTACTTTTATTTGCATGATCGACTGAAAAATGCCTCACGGCTTCCGTTAGCTGACATTAGCATGCTAAGCTAAGTTAGCCAAATGAACATTGAGGAAGAGACTCATCAGAAGCCAAACTTTACCTGCTATCTGCGACACGAAGGCGTCAGCTGCAAGAGGCATCGTGTTTTCTATGTTTTTCCTGTTTAACAGTGATTACTGCGACAGAATGTCTCAATGCTTCATGTCAGGTTAAGGGCAAGTGTTGGTCTGCACAGGTCCGTCTGCAATTAAGGTCCGGAAGAGAAACTGAATATTTAGTTCCACATCACAACTGAACTGTAACCGCTGACAGTGAAATGTTAATCTCTACTCCTTGTCTTAATATATAAAATACTGGCTTTATTTTGGTCCAGAGAAGTTTATACAGCTGCGGCCTCAATGTACTCACAGACTAGACTAAATACTCTGATCAATATAATGATGAAATAGTCAATGTCTTAAAAACCCATCGTTACTGTAGGACAGTGTTTTTCAACCAGTGTGTGCCGTGGCACACTAGTGTGCCGTGAGACATTATCAGGTGTGCCCTGGGAAATGTTCCAATTTCACCTGATTGGTCTAAATAGCAGCTTTGTGTTCATCCAGGGCACAGGTGAACGATAATAAAATTCCTTTTTCTTGTGTTTATCTTATTTCTATTCAAGGCCACTTTGACAAGATGGACTTTATATTAATAATATGGACTTTAGGGGAAAAAAACATTTGGGTTTGTGGTGTGCCTTGTGAGTTTTCAGTGAAAAAAAGAGTGCCTTGGCTCAAAAGAGATTGAAAAACACGCTGCAGGAAAATGATCAAAAAGTCTAAGTAGATTTATAACGATCCACACCTGAGAAGTGCTTCCTTTCCGAAACAGTCTGAACTTGGTCCTTTGCACATTTATGTGCGTTTTTTCTTGTTTTTGCATTTTCCTTTAAATTAGAATTAACCCTGAAGCCATTATAAAAATAATAAATTTATTAAAATAGACTCAAGCCCATAAAAGAACACACAGAAGACAAAGAGGACGCATGCACATAAACTCATTTTAAAAAATAATCAACAACAGCTCAAATATAGACATTTCAACCAGTGCATCCTCAGCCTGGATAAGTACCGGGAGCAACTCCCAGACGAACTTGACTGAGCTATAATTATGCTGTTTGTAGAGTCGTCCAGACGTTGCGTAAATTTAAACATCAAATTTCTTAAAAGTGCTTTGAGAGTGTGCTCACTCCTGCAGAGACAAACATCTGACTTGCACTGCCACCTCTGGGAACTCCGATTACTCTCATAGCATCATTATATGCAACTTGTACCACTAAACCATTTGTTATCATAGATTGCAAAGAAATAAAAGGCAGCATAAAATTATATGTTTATTTGTTCAAACTGAAAATATATAAAGAGTTTTACCCAGAATGAAAGATTTTCTCTCTTTCCCCATTTGGGTTTAGCTGCACTATCTAATGCTACCGCCAGGGGGCGCCGCAGCTTCGTCAGAATCATTCACCAGAAAGATTGCGCGATATAAAAGTACAAAAACGTGAGATATTTAAATACACATTGAAAACGAAAGGTTTAGTATAAATAATTAAAAAATATAAAGCAATTTTTGCTATGTATACATTGATTAATTACAATTAGTCTAAACATATTTAATTATTTATTTCTGTTATATCTGCTCGCTTTTTGGTCTGCATCACAACTTGAACCTGTGACTGCTTCACCAGTGTGTGATTTTCAAACTTGCTCCTTGGCAGTCCTATCATTAGGCTTTCCTTCCCTTCCACTCACCGGAAACTGCCAATTTATGGCTCTGGAGACTCCGTCCTCTCAGCAGCCACTCAGACATGCTGCAGATGATTGTTACCTGCCAGCCTTTATATAAGCTTGACCAACACGTCTTCATAGTATATATAAAAATATTGGTATTAGTCTACTTATTTACACGAAGGAGTTTTTAACAAGCCTATCCCTACAGCATGGCTTAGCAAACACCACACACGTGCACACACACAAACTGCAGTCATAGGAGGATTTCTGGCTGTTCGTTAGATATTTCAAGAATTTCCGCAAAATGTGAGTTTTTAATATTTGTTAGATTTTCTTAAACATAGTCTGCATTTAAAATGTGAAATAATAATCATTGCTTTAATTTGTTTAATAATTTGTTTAAGATAAAGATGAGCGTCATTTCCGTCTCACACACACACACACACACACACACAGTCCAAACACCTGGAATCACAACCCAACAACTCTGCTGTTTGAAACTTTTTTTTTATTTTTTTTCTCTCATCTATTTTATCAAAACATTCATACATATAAAATTCTTGCACAAGTTTATCTTTTGAAAAGAATGAACATATAAAAGAACAAACTGGGTCGCTACAGGGAATAAAATATGATTCTAAATAATAAAGATAAGTACTGGCATACAGGTTTTGATAGCATATCAAACTGGAATCAAGAGAAAACGAGTTTTATGCAACATTAGAGGGTTAAAGTCTAAAACCTTTATCAAACATTTCAGGAAGTTATTTCCTTAAAACCCTGTAACCCTGAGAAAGCGAGCTGGATTTAATCAGTGTTGTGCATTACAAACCTCCAAGTTGGCTCCTTCTGAATCCCATATTATTGTTTCTGAAGTGTAAAAAGGAAAGATACGTCTGCACGATATGGCTACATTCCTACAAAAAGCTATTATTACATTAATACAATAATGAAGAAAAAACCATGAAGTCATTCACCAAACATTTAGCTGTTTCTACTGATGTTTGCTGTTTTTCTGTTTATTCTTTTCACCATTAAAGCGCCAGTTTCTGGAACATCTTGGTAACGTGCATACACACAGGGCTCTTTAGGTAGCTCAGGTAGTATTAAACCCTGTCTTATGTTTACCCTGTGGAAATAAAAACCCTGTTTTCTCCAAAAAGAAAATAAAAAATCTCCAATCCCCGCTGAAATGCAGACACCAGCATGCTGCTGCACCGGTCACGTCGCATCTGTTGGGATAAAACTATCATTTGCAGCAAAGAGGAAACAGGCCACGCAGATCCACAGACAGAAGACTGGAACTAAATGCACAACAAAACATGTGAAATAATTTTGTTTTAAAAAACACGAAGGAACTGACAAAGCCTCGCGTTGATCTGTGGAAGTCCAGCCAGGATTTCTAAAGCAGTGTGGAAATGTTTCAGGACCTGAATCCACGCAGGAACACCGGTGTTGGAGTGGAGGTGCAAACATGGCGTGACTCTGCGTGACTCTGCTCCCACGCCGCCTCTTCACGCCGTGATCACCGCTTTCACCTTCTCGCTGCTGCCGCTGTTGTTGTTGTTGTTGTTGTTGTTGTCCTTCTTGTTCTTGCTCCTTCCTTTGGTGTTCGGCAGCTTGTTGTCTTTCTTCCAGCGCATGCGCCGGTTCTGGAACCACACCTTGACCTGCCGCTCGGACAGGCAGAGCGCGTGAGCCACCTCGACGCGGCGGCGGCGCGTGAGGTAGCGGCTGAAATGGAACTCCTTCTCCAGCTCCAGGACCTGCTGGCGCGTGTAGGCCGTGCGCAGCCGCTTGGGCTCCGGGCCCACGTGGTTTGGATTCACTGCGGGGAGAAATTCACCAGAGAAAATACAATCATTTATTCATTTCCACTGAAACTGCTTCTATTTTAGTTTGTTCATTTTCCTTTTTTTTTAGAGCTGAAATTAAAGGCAGTTATTTTAAAATGAGCAGAATAAATGAAACCAGCTTCTAAAATTCTTATTTAAACATTTATTTATTAATATGTTTGTCTGCGTTCATCCTAATTTCTGGTGGACTGGGAAGAAGTCCAAGAAATCAATTTTTCTTTTGGATCTGCAGCTTTTTGCTTGGCCAAATCAGATCACACACACACACACACACACACACACACACACACACACACACACACACACACACACATATTGTGGCAGGGTCATAAAACTTTATAGGGGCTGTAATTCTCTCTGCTCTCACTGAGATCGTAAATAACTCGACAACAAAAACGATGCTCACAAATGGAAAGAAAGAAAAGAAAAAAAGTGCCTCCCAGAAAAGACATAAATAAAAGAATTAAGTCGAAATAAAGCAGGAATTAAATGGACAGAGAGACGTCCAGCTGGACAGATTGAAACGGGACCTCACCATGAGCGATGTGCACTTTCTTCATCCAGGGGTAGACCACAATGGGCGGCTTGTCTCTGGCCTGGCAGGCCGCTTTCCTCTGCACCTGAGCGGCTTTGTTTGTACAGGTCATCCAGGCCTGGCACTGCAGGTCAGCAGCGGGGAATCTGTCCTTCCCAGCGGCGTGGGGCTCTCTATAGACCGGGAGGGTCGCGCCGTGATGCTGCGACTGGTCCTCTCCATCCTCTCGCTGATGACCCTGCAAGGAATGTTGATAGCCGGTTTGTTGTGGTGTGTATGGAGGTGGAGGAGGCTGCATTGGCTGATAGCCCCCTCCGTAACTACCACTGTCCTGGGGGTTGTTGTAATACCCCCCTTGGTCAGTAAAATGACTGTAATCTTCTTCACAAGGCGGGAACTGCGGCTCAGCATATTTACAGCTCACCACGTAGGACTCCATGATTGATTTATAGCAAGGCTAGTAGGAGAATACTAATTTTTCTTTCTCTCCCCTCTCTCTGTCTCTTTTTCCCCCTCTGGCATCTCGCCATCCTGCGGCTGTCAAATAGACGGACGGCCGCGCGGCTCACATGACCCTGCGGCCAGCCAATCAGAGGCGGCCCTCTGGCTTGTTTATGTCAGACGTAATGGGATCATTTGGTGGAAAAAAATGGGCATCTTAGGACTAATGAAGATTTGCTGGTTAGGAAAATTACCACCATTAGACGTTTGTGGACCTTGAAAAATAACCTTTAAGAAACACATTTATCTATCTATCTATCTATCTATCTATCTATCTATCTATCTATCTATCTATCTATCTATCTATCTATCTATCTATCCATCCATCCATCCATCCATCCATCCATCCCTCCCCCTCCCACAAGCAGCACCCATTGAAAAGACCCGGACTGTGGATTTATGGCTTTTAGCTGACTCCCTTTTTGCCCCCCACAGATGTCCGGAGCTGAAAAATTAATCTGGCCCATATTGAGAAATTGCAGGGGCCATATTTGGCCTTGTGGAGAGTCAAAGGAGAGACAACAAAACGTGGCGGGTCAGAAAGGCCTGAAATGGAAGAATAGGATGAAAGGTTCCGAGACAGTGACTAGTAGTTGGCTTTGTTGGGCCGGGGTCAGGCCGAGGTGTCCCCTTCACACCCACCAACGCAGCTTTTAAAGGAGGAGGGGGGGGGGTGTAAATGCATTACTTTGCTTAAAAAATGATGCTGCGTGAGTCAGAAAACACGACAGACTTGACTGCTGAATTAATGGAAAATGGTGAAAAGTGGATTATTATTCTGATGGAAGAAGAAAAAAGCTTCAGAATTAATTTACAAGAGGATGCTTTTTTTGAGTCTTTTGCAGAAACAAGCTTTTTTTCTGTTGTAAATGTCAAACCACACTTGTCAGGGACTAAAGAAATCATCTTTCCCCTCTGGAATTGCCCATAAATCCAGGTTTTATCCTCCAGGATTTATTCTGTGGCCGCAGCTGCAGGCAGCAGGTCTGATGCTGCAGCCAAAAGCTCTTCATAAGTCTGCCATGTGCCATTACTTCTGCAACATGAAGAGGAAAGGGACAGCTTGTTTGTGCTTGGTAGGGGCGTGAAAGTAGCTCCTGAAGATTAGTTTAAGGTTTTGGGATACTTAATATATAGTGAAATAATTAATATATGGCAGCTATTTATCTAATTTACTGAATGGCCCATAATGATTGGATTAGGATCGCTTTGGATAAAAGCTCTGCTAATGACTGTAGAATAGAATAGAATAGAATAGAATAGAATAGAATAGAATAGAATAGAATAGAAAAACACTTTTCTTATGTTGTAACCTAAATATTGAATGCATATTTAAAAACAAGATTACTCATAAAATAAAAGAAAACAGTCAAACAAGATGTATTTACAGCATATTTTATTGTATGATGAGTTTATTGAGTTTACATTTTTTCTTTTTGTCCTTTTGGTGTTCAAAACATGAAGCAGTTTTTAATCCAAAATTTCAATCCTGACTTCTGAAGCAATCTGTGCTGCTAATTTGAGTTCATAACCAGATTTACCAGTAATAAAATCAAGGTTACTGGTGTGATTTTTTTTTTTTTTTTTTATGACCTGAGGAAAAAAGAAAAGCAGATAAGATCTAGTCACAAAAATCACACTTGATACTACAAACCAGCAGGAGCGACCCATGTAAGGCCTTTAGGAGAGCAGCAAGCTCTTCTTTTCATAAAACTACACAGATTTCAGGCAAAATGTCCAAAACAGAGAGGAACTGAATGCTGCAAAAGAGGACTGAAGGAGGAGCGTTCCCTTAGCAAAGCAAACAGTCATCCGATTTTTCTTCCTTGTCATGGATTTGGATGGATGGCTAGTCATCGCCCATAGACTCCCCTAGAACCCAATCTGTGACTGAGGCAGCTCCACACACATTCGGTTCTACAGGGTATATATAGGCGAAGCTTCACGTCGCGGTTGGCTGCTGATGACTTCTTTTTCTTTCTGACAGAAATTCACTGAGTTTTTTTTCTCTTTTTACAGAAGAAAAAAATAATTAATGCTTTGCTCAAAACTAGGGATGCACCGATACCGATACCATGTGTGTACTTGTACTTGGTATTAATAAAAGTGTTCCGATACCACAACCGATACCTCACTAGTCAAGATGCTTCAGATGTGTTTTAAAAGAAATAAATGCCTTGAATGTTAAAATGTGACATTTATTGTTACAATTAAAGCCAGATCTTTGTTTCCAAACCACACATTTATAGTTGTATTTAGGTAAAATGTGTAAAATATGTGTTGAAATAGTTAGATCTGTAATGTTATTATATTTGTATTGGTGAGGTAACTTCAGAAAGGATGGGTCATTTATTACAACCTAATGAAATCTTACACAGTTATAACAGCAATAATAACCATAGTCACAATAATGTTCATATAAACAGATCTGGTGTCGGTAAATATCGGTATCGGCAGATATTCCAGTTTCAGATATCGGATTGGAACTCCCAAAAAGTTGATCGGTGCATCCCTACTGGAAACTCATGACAGCACTTTAAACTGTTGCTCAACCAGTCTTCACATCTCCAACATGTTCCTGTTCTTTAATGTCATGGTGTAATTTATTTAAACAACTGGTGCGGTCACATGAAGCTTTTACCACCAGTAACTTCTCATAGGACTGAGATACACTGGAAACCAAAGAACATCACTGGTAGACTCAGCGAGGCATCGCTGGTAGATGTCAGCCTTGTGAAAAATGTCTTCAGCACATGGTGAAGGAGATTTACAGCAACATTGTCATATGAGATAACTAATATATGCAGCAGAGTTTGCCATGTTTCATTCTTGTCCCACACCAACGTATCAGGTATCATATATTTATAATTTCTCTGTTTCAGCTTCAGGGCGTGTGACGTAAAGCATCAGTTGGCCTCACTTGGATGAGCAAACATTGTACAAGTCATTTACAACAAATGATAACAAGCAGGAAACATATTTTACAGACATCAGAAGTCCTCTGCCACCCTGCCAGAACTCTAAACGATAGCTGTTCTCCTGCCAACAAGCCGCCAGCCGTGCTGCAAACAGCAGCTGCATCTGAAAGCAGCTGGTGGTCATTTCTGCACCTTGCCTCGGGCCTTGGAACTGGACTGAAAGGAGAATGTGAGTTCTGAAGGGCAAAGCTAAACTGTTTCTGATCCAACATCTGGATCAGCTGCCAGCGTGAGCACACAGAGTTTTAATCAGGCTTGTTTAACGACAGCAGAGCTGCTTCACCAGCATATATGTAAAACCATCAGTTACACAGTAAAACATGCTTCTTTTTCCATTCTCTCTCTATTTATTCACTATACTGCTGACAGCTGCCTTTTAGTCTAGATACTTCTGGAAGTTTATGTTACCATTTTTTGCCTTGAGCAGTTTTCTGTTCTGCAGACACTTTTTTTTTTTTTTTTTTTTTTGCTGTTTACACATCCAACTAGATTCCCATGGCTGGCTGAGTGAGTGGTTTGGTGAAAGCTCTATCAGAACCATTTGTTGCTCTGAAGCAAAAAAAAAAAAAAAAAAAAAAAAGAGAGAGATTTGGGTTTCACAGAGTGAGAAGAACAGCAAAACTTTGTGTAATGCATGATTGGTTTCACATGAAACAGTGGGAAAGTTAAAGGACAAAGGACTTTTAAGCTGAAGATCCTGAACAATTCCCACT
Organism: Telmatherina bonti; assembly: GCF_933228915.1. Classification (NCBI taxonomy): domain Eukaryota; kingdom Metazoa; phylum Chordata; class Actinopteri; order Atheriniformes; family Telmatherinidae; genus Telmatherina; species Telmatherina bonti. The sequence goes on from NC_136629.1 coordinate 36,955,557, forward strand.
GCGTTGGTTGAGTAATGAAACTGCACCTTTCTGCAGATGCTCTCAGCTCCATTCACTTTTAACTATTAATCCATGCCAGGCGTTTAAAAAAGAGGGACTTTGACCTAAAAAACCTTCATTTCTCACCCTGATTCCAGCTCAGATCCTCCTGGTTAAAAAAAAAAAAGGCCGTTTGACTCATTAGCTGCACCTTTTCAATGGAGCTCCAGATCTGAACTTTGGGGGACTCCTTTTAGAGACAACAACAACAACAGAGTGATGTTTGGCTTTTTCAAAGAGCATTCTTCTGTAAGAATGTAGCCTAGCTGCCGTCAGGTCGCAGGAGGGTCACCCCAGAATCGTTGACCGCTGCTTCACCGTTTCATTAGTCCTCGCGCAGGACAGGGCATGGCAGGGGCTGGAGGTGGGGAGCACGCGGAGTTCACGCGGGTCCATTGTTCCTCTGGCTCTCCTTCTCTCTCTGGAGGTACATTATTGTTGTGTAAAAGCTGCAGAAGCAGCAGAGGAGAACTGCTGTTTTTACATCTAATAATTTCATCAGGAAAAATTTTAAATGATATTAAATAAATGATATTTCATCATGTTTGTGACTGCGCGCTGGTTTTATAATCCTCCAGTGAAACGGCTTTACTGGCGGCTTTTACTTCCCAGTAACGGAGGGAAAGCAAACCAACGTGCCTCTGAGTTTTCCTGATATTTCTGTGCTTTTTGGGGTGATTTTGCAGGCAGGTTTTCAGTATTTCTGACTCCAAACAGCAGCAGCTGGGACAGACTCCCGCATCGTGTTTAGATGCAGAAAGAAACTGGTCTCTCATCCACAGTCATATAAAGCTATTCAGTTGTGGCTTTTCATTCTGGGGTCGTTTCACTTTTTCATCTTAGACAGGCTGACCGCCGGCTCACCCCTCCACCCCCGGCCCTCTGCCGGGTCAAAGCCGAGCTGGGTGCAGCTTTAACCCGGTTTAGACATTAACTGCGACCTCCAGCCCTGGGAACCCACGCAACGTCTCGGACTGAGCAGCGGGAACACGCATAGAAAGCAGAAATGAGGCTGAATGGAGCAGATTAAATGTAAAATACAGACAATACGACATGAAATTTAATTTAACAAAGATTCTCGTTCCTCTATTTGACAAGAAAAATGTGTAAAACTGTAGAATCTGTTGTTGTAGAGCCTCCAGTCGGCCTGCAGGCATCAGATGATTCAATCTGAAATTCATTCATCTGATGCTGATGTGTCAAATAACAGGAATGGAGTTTATGGAAGAACACAGGAATGAATCAGGTCTATTTAAAGCCTAAAATAAATAAATTTATTTTTGTAAAGTAGTTTATTTATTCACTTATTGTCTGATTTGTTTCCAGAATACCACACAAACTTATAATTACGGATTAAAATTAAAACACTCTGGATCCTGGACATTTACTTCCCAAATAGATTGCAGTGATTGGTTCTTGATTGTTTATCAGTTTTGGGTTGTTTTTTTTTTGTTGTTTTTGTTTTGTTGTTGTTGTTGTTTTGTTTTTTTTGTTCTTGTTTTGTTTTATCATAAACACATGCTTGTACTAAGTACAAGGAGATAATACGTTTTTAAAAGCTTGAAATATAATAAGATAATTCGCGAATTGTAAACAAAATAATCAGCTTTTTTTTTTCTTTTTTTTTTTTTTACAGAATCCAAGAAATGTGAAATATTTTAGTTTCATGCTCCTCCAGTTTCTCATGTGGATTTATGAGGATTTTCCTCTGAAGCAAAGATGTGAGATTTTTTCTTAACGGTTTGATGCTCTGCGCTGATTTTACTCAAACAAGCATGCAGGAGCACATACACACATACACACACACATTAATGAGACAGTTTGAATTGGAAAGTCAGTCAGTTAAGTTTAACTAAAGTGGCTTTTTGTTGTTGCCATAAAATACTTCCGTTTCTAACATAATAATAATAATAATAATAATAATAATAATAATAATAATAATAATAATAATAATAATAAATAAATAATTTTATTACTAATAATAACAAATAAATAAATGCATTATTATTATTATTATTATTATTATTATAATATCTTGTGCCAACTTGAGCGCAAACGTCTCGTGAACCCACGCGCTCTCTCTCACACACACACACACACACACACACACAAACACGGACACACACATGTTCTTGTTCAGGACTTAGAAAACACCTGAAAGTTTTCCTTCCTAAAGAAAAATTCTTCCACGCAGAATCACGTCAGGATGAACAGCCGTGATTTCCATGCAGACTGAAGTGAAGCAGAGCTCCTGCGTCTCCAACTTTTATTTTTATTATTTATGGATTAAATTGGACTGGGTTTTGATTTCTTTTAAAAATATGTGTATAATATATTATCCATGTGTTCGTTGGAGGTTTGTCAGGTTTAGCAGAGTCTGACCAGAGTTGTGAAAAATTGATCTTTTCATTTAGCAAAATATTATTTAGAGACACGGAAATAAATCTTTTAGAATAAATCGTGTTGAATCCTAAAATGGCTTCATGCTGGACAAAGAAAGCCAGAGGAGCTGGAGACCACAGTCCAGGCTCCTCTTTACGACCAAACGGACCATGTGAAACTGAATCCAGTTGGTCTGGACTACAGGTGGGACCCAGAAGCCCTCTTTCCCTCCAGTTGGGGCCCTTTGGGGATCTCCCGAGCACCACTTTAACTTGGAGAGTACTCCCACCCCCAACCTTGTCCTTCCTAACCCCCCCCCCTGCCCCTTACAGTCATAACTTCATATCAGCAAATATGAAAAGAAGGCCCACTCACTTGCTCCGTCCTGATCTCGCGTTAAACCGCGATCGTTGCTTCCGGTAAAGTCCGGTTGGAGCAGCTCGACGCTGATTAGCGGATCCGCTTCTGCTCTTCCTCTCTCTCTCGCACACAAAGCGCATTCTGTTGATTTCAGACAAATCTGGGCTCCCAGTCCCATCTGTCCGCCTGTCGGCTATCCTCTCTGAGTTATATTTTGGGGCTTGTCAAACGCCAGCAATAAAACACACTTTATTACCGTCACGTGCTCAGCTTTTTTTCCCCCCTGCTACTCCCACAAGGCTTCATAAATTATTAGGCTCTGCACCATGAGCCACTTTATTCGATAATGGCGCCAAAGAAAAAAAGAGCTTTAATCTGTGAGGGGGTTGTGCTGCTGTGGAATTATCCGTTTTTCTGCCTTTTTTTCTGTCTCCCACCTTTACATGATACTTTAAACATTTCATTTCAACCTCAAATATCCTTTTTTTTTTTAATTTCATCAGTCTTCCCTTTGCAGAGGAAAGCATATTTAATGCAAACCAACACAGATTTTGTGCGTAAAAACGGCATTTCTGCGCGTAAAGCAGGCCCGGTGTGCTCTCGGGAACAAAACAAGCTGAAAGGTCTGGCTCTATCAGTTTTTCCGGATGTGTCTGGAATGCTGTTTGGAGCATTTGTTTCCTGCTTTGATTTCCGTAGATGGGGAGCAATAAAGCCATAAATTGGCTCTGTGAAAACACACCGCGGAGCTGTGTGTGTGTGTGACTGTGTCAAACTGGACACCGCTTTGCTTTTTTTAGCAGCTCTGAGGCCACTGAGAACATTTTAAGTGTCAAAACAAGACATTAGACTGAAAATTACATTTAAAATCGTTTAGAAAAAAAACTATTAACTTGATTATATTACATTTTAAAATGGTTTTAAAAAACTATTAACTTCATTATATTGCATACAGAATTTCACTATTTGCCCCAACATTAATGATTCTAGTTTGTTATGTCCAGGATTTATGGCCAGGTTTTATTTAGATGCTTTTCACAAATGTTGTGACAAAAATAAAACAGCAACTGTCCAACAGTCACGGAGATTTATTATTAGTATTATTCTGTATATTTTTATTGTCATATTTCCATTTTTAAGTGATCGTCACCCTTTTCAAGGCCCTGGCATCATGATTCAGGCCTCTGCTTGGCGTCCAGGGGCCAAATAAAACCTGCCAGCCGCAGTGACACAAAGTCGTCTTCAGACCAAACATGCGTGATCTCCGCGCTGAAACACACACAGCTCTGTTTGGGTGCATTCAAGGTGGGTGGGAGAACGGAGTTCTCACGACCACCAACAGGACCGAGCTGCTGGGGGAGAGGAAGAAAATCCGCAGAGGCTTTTTGTGAAGATTATTTTGGAATCTGTGGCGCCATCTAGTGTTTATAAAAATAAGTCGCTTCTTCAGTCACGTGATGCCAAGTAGGCAGCTGGAGGCTCATCTCAAGGTTTTCCCCCACAAACGTTTACCTCTTATTTACATTAAACTTAATTATTTATTTATTTATTTAAGAGTTATTTAATCCTTCTACTTATTTATTTATTTATTTATTTAATTCAATTTAACTTTATTAGTATAGCGCCACTTCATTAATTTATTTATTTATATATTTAAGAGCTATTTAATCCTTCTTATTTATTTATTTATTTATTTGAGAGTTATTTAATCCTTCTCTTTATTTATTTAAGAGTTGTTTAATCCTTCTGTTTATTTATTTATTTATTTAAGAGTTATTTAATTCTTCTACTTATTTATTTATTTATTTATTTCAATTAAACTTTATTAGTATAGCGCCACTTCATTAATTAATTTATTTATTTATTTAAGAGCTATTTAATCCTTCTTATTTATTTATTTATTTGAGAGTTATTTAATCCTTCTCTTGGGTTTGTCCCTTGCAGAGATTAAATGCAGTCCTGCGGCTCCATGCAGGTTTTTCGGATCTTTCTGCTCTGTAACACGTTCTGTGAGTGCTAGCGCCCCCTAGTGTTGCTTTCCAACAACAGCACATTTTGCAGACAAATGGAGCATCAATCTGCATTTGCTTTTTCTGTGAACTCCATTTGCTTAAGCCTATATTTATTATTATGTTTGCTTATTGTTGCCTCCATCAGATTACGTATAAGTCAACTGTGTTATGTTGTGTGAACTGATATGAGATGCATTTAAAATAAAGATTTTACCTTATAACTGCTCAAGTTTGCCACCAAAGATACTATAAAACAGAAAGGGTAATGTTTGTTGTCGTCCATGCTTAGATTCAGTGATGGTTTATTTATTCTTTTCTTTGTTTGTTTGTTTTTTCAGGACAAACCTGCAGGCTGCTTCTTCCATCTCCGTCTGGATCAGCATCTTGAACTCTCCTGCAATGAGAGACACGTAGAAGTAACAAACACATCTCACGTCTTTGTATTCTTTTGTCTTTCTGTGGGTTTGTGTCTTTCTGTCTGGTGTGAGCTTTAATGTTTGCATCATCGCCTTTCCAATCTCCTTTTGTCTCTATACACACTGACACATGAATGCGCATCCACACATTCACACACGTACGTACACACACACAGAGATTCTCTGCCGCATTGCAGTAGGCTGTAAATACTCGGTGCCATCTGAGCTCGACTGAGCAGCACCAGTGAAATACTGTCTTTGTTTCGCTCCATCTCTCACACCCCAACTGCTGCCTCATGAAAAAAGAGAAATGCAAAATTTAAGAAAAAAAAGGGGGAGAAAATACTGTCTCTTTGTTTCTCTGACACTCAGGCTGCCCTCATAAAACAGAGCGTCAATGAAAACAAAAACAGAGGGGGGAAAAGGATTCCTTCTGTCTGCCTCTGTCCATCTGTCCAAGTGCCATTTATAGACAAGGAATACAAAATCCATTTCCTATTACATGAAGGCTTAAAGATATCAGTACAAAATATAAAAAAACAAGAAGTCGGAGCATCAAAGAACAAATAAACACATTATAACTTTTTAGTGCATCAACTTGAAGAGATTTAGGTGAATTAAACGGTGTTTCCTTTAAAATGAACACATTTCCATTCATGTGCATCAAGGAATTACTGTAAGTCTCTGTTAGAACTCCACTGAAGACTACAATAAATGCAGGACAACAGCTGAGGAAGGAGTCCACATCCTCAGACAATATTAAACTCTGGAAGGAACCTCATTAGAGTTGCTTTAAAGACAATAAACCCATGGAAAGCTGAGGAGTTTCCTCCATCGCTTTTGGTAATAATCCAAATGCAATTATGCATATTTAATTATATTGTGGCTATAATGCCTCTTTGTATTCCTTTCAACCATATGACCTTATTGGAGCATTAAGAGCTTATACAGGAGACCTTTCCACCACAGGCCTTACAGATGTAAACATACAATAGATCCTATTGTATCAAATAAATTATACATTCACATATAGATCATGCAGGCAGGGTGCAGAAAATATTTCTCCTAATTAAATTCTTCCAGATGCCACATTAAACCAAAGCCCACTGAGCCTTGCATCAGTTTGCATTTTCCATTAAAAAGCAGCAAAATGGTTACATGTGTGTAGTGATGTGTGAAGCTTGGTGCTGTTACCTGATGTGAGCGCTGTGATGGACTCCATTCTGCTCTGCCACATCCTGAGAGCAACAGGGGGGGGGGGGGAAAGCAGATCACAGATCAATAACAAACACAGAACATTGTGTTCACTGCAACACAAAAGCAGCTCAGCCCTGACAGGAACCCGCAGGATGTGGAACATCTTGTTCCAGCTGATCATCTTAATCTGCATGAGATGTGTGGAAAGAAAGAAACATTTGTTCTGTTTTCACACCGTAAAGAAACAAATGAAGAGTTGGAACTGGACCAGTTTGCAGAAAATGCTACAAAAAAAGACAGAGAAAGAAATTCTAAACTGTTTACCAACCATTCAGGCGCGCGGATGTCGAGATGCAGATCTGTGGTAACGTGAGCGCGCGGCGTAAGGCTGCCCGGGAGGGTAACGCGGTGCATGCGCACACAAGAGCGTCAGCAGCCAATTGAGGGTAGTGTTGGCTCGTAAAACGGTTTTATGGCTTGTGTGTGTGTGTGTGTGTGTGTGTGTGTGTGTGTGTGTGTGTGTGTGTGTGTGTGTGTGTGTGTGTGTGTGTGTGAATGAGATGTACAGATAGAAAAAAGGGGGGATTTGTGCTCCAGCGAAACATGGAAATGAAAAAACTTACACATCTGCGCGCGCACGTTTTTTTATCCAGGCTTGAAATGGTTTTACAGAAATCTTTCCATTAGCCTGATTTTCCTTTTGATTTTTTATCTTTAAAATGTGTGTTTAGTGTTTATTTTTATGTGTGTTTCGTCAAGATAGATATCCAGACTGGTCCCAGTACGACTAACCTCTCACTTTAGGCCTTAATGCATTTTCACTTCCATAAAAACTAATAAACAAAGTGAGTTTATTATTGAAGGAGAAATATAACGAAATATGACGGAATAATTCTCCTAGCCCTGTTTAATGTCAGTCAGCTTAAAAATAGTCTAACGAACTCTGAAAATGTCTTGAAATGGTTCAAGGGAAATTACTTTTATTCAGTAAAAAGGTTCAGAAAAGCTCTTTATTGATGAAGATGATATTTAAAAAGATGTAAAATCACTGGAAAGATGTTTGGCTGAAGTTTTAAATACGTTGTGCTGCAACAATCTGCAGCAGACGTGTTTCTTTCTCACATATTAAAATCTTATCAGGAAGAGTTTCCCATTTATTATCAGGAGTCAAGTTTCTCATTTTTATTCATGGAATTATTCTGGTTTCCTAGAAAATATTCTGAGCGGCGTCGGAACGAAAGGACGGCGTGGCTGTGGGAGGAGGGGGGATAACAGAGGGTCACACACTTTCTGTAGCTGAATATATACATACATATATACATATATATATATATATATATATATATATATATATATATATATATATATATATATATATATATATATATATATATATATATATATATATATATATATATATAGAGCGTGAGCGTGAGTGGTTGTTCGTCTATCTGTGTGGCCCTGCGATGGACTGGCGAGCTGTCCAGGGTGTACCCTGCCTGTCGCCCAAAGCCAGCCGGGATAGGCTCCCCGCGACCCTGAATTGGATTAAGCGGTTTAGTGAATGAATGAATGAATGGATGAATATATATATATATATATATCTATATATATATATATATATATATATATATATATATATATATATATATATATATATATATATATATATATATATATATATATTATGAAATAACTCTTTTTTTTATTGCATTATTGAATTTGCCAACTTCTGCTACCAATATGTTGTTCTGTTCGTTGTTTTCTTTTCAAGATGCTTTTCAAGTCAAAAAAAAAAAAAAAAAAAAAAAAACATGCAGCATGCATGTTGTTTTTTTTTTGTTTTTTTTTTAATCAATCTGTTTCAACTTCTGCTACCAACTCGTTGTTCTGTTGGTTGTTTGCGCTAAATGAATTGCAGATGATCTGATGAAGAAAGAAAAAGGTGAAGAAATATTCTACGTGCTGTTTTGTCACTTTGTTAAACTCCATGATGGCATAAAGAGCTTTCACGTATTATAAGAAAAAGAAGAATCTTTGTAAACTGACTTTGTTCAACATAAAATGTATATTTATTTTCTGGTGTGGTGTCATGATGAATGCATAAAGTCAAGGTGCTGCATGTTGTTGTTTTTTGTTTTTCTTTGTTTGTTTTTTTTTTATTCTAGTCTGTTTGCAGCCTGATTTATTCTCCAAAGAATTATGTGCCTTTCCTTTACAATGAAAGCTGCTGGCAGAAACGCACCATTTCAGAAACAACAAGCTCCAACTCATTTTGTTGGATTAAACAAAAGAAAGAAGAAAAAAAAATCCATCTTTTAATTTGCCGCAGATTCTGGCCTCAGAAATGTTGTAAAACTGATTAAAATGTAAAATGGGAGAACATTTTGACATTATAGCAGAATACATTCCTTATTTATACCACACCTTGATTCCAGTCAAACTATAATACTACATCATCATGTTGAACATTAGTTGAATTTCAACCTTTTCAAAACGTTCTTCTCTTTTAGATTAGCTTTAATTTTCACAACATTTTTTTTTTCATTATAATTCTTAAATTGTTTTAATGGTTTAAAAAATGTGTTTAAATAAAATAAAATTCTACAGAGAAGAGTCGGAATCAGTTTTCTGCAAGTAAACAATTCTCTTCGCTTCGCTTATGGCTGCAAGATTATTAGTAATCATGTGTGTTTGCGCGTGAGGCCTTGTCCAATGCTTTATTTTGAAAAGGAGTCAGAAAGCGGAACTATCATCAAAGTTCTGGCTGCAGAACCAGGTTCAGAATGAGAACATGTTGGGAAAAAGACAGCGTGATATGAAGAAAAAGCACACTTTAACTGTCTCTTCCCTTCGCAGGATTATCTGTAAATCCTTTTAGCTTTAAATTAAATTAAATTAAATTAAATTAAATTAAATTAAATTAAGTTAAGTTAAGTTAAGTTAAGTTAAGTTAAGTTAAGTTAAGTTTAGTTAAATTTAAAAAAATTAAATTAAATTAAATTAAATTAAATTAAATTAAATTAAATTAAATTAAATTAAATTAAATAATAAAGTGGCCCTGCGATGGACTGGCGAGCTGTCCAGGGTGTACCCTGCCTGTCGCCCAAAGCCAGCTGGGATAGGCTCCAGCTTCCCCGCAACCCTGAATTGGAATAAGCGGTTTGGAAAATGAATGAATGAATGAATGAATGAATAAATAATAAAGTTTGATGAAAATGAACAATAATTCTTTTTAATATTTCATCTTTTATTTTTTACTTCTGTTTACACAAGGATGTACTCATCACTGTCTTCACTGAGCAACATCAATGCATTGAGAAAATTTAAGTGCATTAAATTTAAAATTTCACGCTGAAATTTTCCAGATTCTGAGAAGTGCTTCTGATTGTTGGAGCTTTGTTCAGAGAATCGGGGTTTATTGTGAAGACACGTTTTCAGATGACCAGATTGTGATTGTTGTCTGAGTCTCCTCTACAGGATGCTCTATGCAGGATCTGAACGGCAGTCAGGCCCCGCAGACACACACTCTGCATCGCTGCAAAGTCGTGCAGAATAAGCTCTGCCATTGCCCTGCTGAACAACCACAGATGCTCTGGAAAATAATTGACAGTAACATTTCTATTTCTGTAATGTATAGGCACACACACATGTGTTACCTTCGCCCTGCAAGTCAGCAACGCCATGACACCGAAGCGTCTCCACATTTGCCTCCTTTCACTTATAATATTCTGGATGCCTTTTTTTTAACATGTTGGTACAAAGAACTGGACTTTGTTGTATTTAGTTTCAGTTTGTGTTTTATTTTCTCTCAGATTACCTGAACATCACATAAAATGTGTCCTTCTAATCTTTTTTTGTTCTATCCAGGATGAGATTACAGAGGCTACATTTCTGGATGCTGTGGACCATGATGATGTTTTTCCAAGTGGTTATAGGGATGATGATGGTTTTGTCTGCAGATCCACCTCAGGTTCCAAAGGTCAAGCAGACTCACCAGGGGCTTCCCTTAGCTCTGGAAAAACACACAAAAATATGCATTTATATGCTCAAAGATCACAGTTCTGCCTTTAATTCAGAAATATTTTTCAACTCAACAGTGATTCTTCGACTGGTACAAAGTGGTGAGACGTGACGAATCCTTCCTGAAGATGGTTTCTTTTTTTTATACTCAGTCCTGAAACCCTCACCTCTCACCAACCAACTAGTCTGCTGATTGCAGAATCTTCTAGAAGGCTGACAGATTCTGCAATTTTATAAATATCTGTCTTGCTTTCTTTCCTATCCCTTCTGTGATCTGTTTGTGTATTAATGGCATCAGGGATTTTTTTTTTCTCATTTGAATTTGGGTTTTGTTTTGTTTGTTTTTTTTTTTTTTAATGAAAACAACTTTAAACACACTGAAATCTGTTTGCAAGAGAACCAAAATTCCTTCATGAATTACATCCTTAGTGGTTAGTGGTTTTATCACGTCCATAGGGAAGTGGTGGGAGATAAGGGGATGATGGCAAAGCTGTCATCAATCGTGGACAATGCCGCCCAGCCCCTAGAAGACTGTTAGAGCTTTGGAAAGCACCATCATAGCAGGCAGGCTTCTTCACACACGGTGAACAGTCCTTCCTCCCCCCTGCTGTCAGACTCCATCATCAGACCTGCTGTGCATCATCATCCACCCACTCACAACAACGCTCACCATTACTGTACATATTCACACTTACACCTTTTCGTTTGGTCTACAGCTTCACTTTGTACTGTGAAACCTCTTTTCTTTTCCCCTTTCACTGTCATCTTTTTAAAACTGATTTTGTGTTATCCTTATTTGGGGTCTGTGTTTACTGTGGATGCTACATACAGCTGGCTGCAACACCGAATTTCTCCAATGGTCATGAATAAAGGTCGAGTTTATCTTTTCTCTTTATTTATTGTAGATAGAAAGAGAAGGTTTGGGGAACTTTAAACGTAGAAGCATAGGTCAGCTTTTAGACAATGCCAAAGTTCCTATTAAATGTGGATTTAAATGTCTGGATTCTGAGTCCAGGCTGCTCAACATTACAGAGCAACAACCAATGAAGCAACACTTCCACCTAGCGGACTCAGTGTGTAACTACACAACCCCAAAACTGCTGCTTTTCGATGCTTTTCATGTTTCAAATCATTCAGAGAGGTGAAACTTTGAGTTAACGGGGTCAGTTTGCCAAGAAAAACCCAGTCTTTTTCTCAAAATTTCCTCCCAAATGCAACAATTAGATTTCCAATTGAAATGTAATCTCATCACCGTTTATAAAAAGTAAAAAGAGTGGAAATGTTTGTACAATCAGCTTCATGTTCTTTTATGATAAGGTTATGTAGTCACGAACATAATTTTATCCCCTGTAATATAAAAGAAGCAGTTGTCTAATGATGATGATGATGAGTAGCTCTTTTTATTTAACAAAATATTTTCTCTTTTGTTTTGTTTGTTTTTATAACAGAATGGATGTTGTTTTCTCTTGCAGAATAAATATCCCGCAGTGTGATTGGTTTGTTAATTAAATGTCATAAATGCTTTTTGGTAATTATTTTTTATTGTGGAATGTAAGATTACATTTTTGCACAACTAATTTGTTGTAAATATTCTGGTTTAAAACCATTTAGCAGCTAATATGCGAGATTATGAGCTGGTTTGGGCTCCGATGGAAAGTAAAATTCGGTTAATTTGTAGATGCAAACAAATACATTCTGCAGATTTAAAAAATAATTAATACAATTATTTCTTTTTAAATAACCCAACATTAATATTTCCAATATTTCAATATTTCCTGTTTGCCATAAACAAATCAAAACAAAGAATCATTTATGTTTTGTAACTGCCTGAGCCTACATACATTCTTTATATATATATATATATATATATATATATATATATATATATATATATATATATATATATATATATATATATATATATATATATATATATATATATATATATATATATATAAAAAGAGGCTATGGGCCCGTGTCATAGCCGTGCGTCGTGTTTGTTCCACGCTTCTGTTTCCAGTGATATTTAAGTACCAACCACTGTTAAATAATAAAAATCAGGCTCACATTTTGCATCTCATTCTTTCCAACACCGTCACACTTCTGCGTTACTCCCCTAAAATAAAGCCAGTAATTCTGATTATTAGAATTTTTATTCTAAAATAAGCTGGATGGAACCACACTCTGTTTGCACATTTCTCTGTATAATGAAATTTCCTGTGTTTTGTGCTTTTGCTGTCTATGATGTGTGACTGAGGTTGTCTGGTCTCATCTGCAGACAATGACTTTAACATTTAGAAGAATAGTTAAGGCTCCAAGGCAGGAAAAGGGTGTCCAATAAAACCATATAGTCACGATGAGTGTCTGGGCTAAATGACTTTATGGCACCTCTGTGCGCGTCTCTGTGTCCTGCGCTGGGCGGAAAGTCACGTTTATTCTCCAAATGCATGCTGTTGGTTTATGACCCTGCAGTAGGATGAGCGCGGAGATTATATGGCTGCAATAAATGAGGAAAACTACGAGGTGCTGCACTGACTTTGACAAAACAAGGAGGCAGAAATGTGTCTCTGTGGACTCAAACCCAGACTACCTGAGCGCTGCAGCACCTTGACAATGGAATATAATCATAACGAACAAAAACCTAATAAAACGGATTACTGGCCCATAATCCAGGTAAATGTCAACTTGACTTTTTTTTCTCTTGTAAGATCCTGTCTTAACACTGGTAAATCTGATGATGATGTCAAGAAAAAGCCCAGTTTTCTGTTGTGTATCCTGTCTAACCTCAGTCCCTCTGTCGTCCTTTTTACGGCATTTCTACTCGTAGTTATGGTCAGATATCACGCTGCTGCAGCCGCATAGTCAACTATTATCTATAATATGATAATAACTGAATTAAACAGGATAAACAAGTTTTAAAAAAGAAAACAGACAAAAATAACAGAGTCGGATTTCTGATGTTATCACTCTTTTATTTCATTTAATAAAAATCACCATGAGCAGCATATTTAGTCTAAATGATTGGATGAAGGCCTTATTGATCACACCTTGTCTCCAGTTAAAGCACAGCCCAGGCCTGCCTCTGTAGGCTAACATAGCCTGCTGTCCCTCTTTTCTCCCAGAGAATCTGTTGCTTTTACTCCAGATCATCATCTTTAAACAGGTAAACAAAAACAAAACAGAAAAAAAAACACTCACACACCGAAATACCTTTAATATGTCCCTAATATAGTTGTACCGTGAAGTTATTAAAGTTGTGCGTTGATTCTCCAGGTAAAAAGCATCTTCCAGGTGCTGGAGATGTTTATTCTTACAGGAGGTAAACAAACAAACAAACAAACAAACAAACAAACAAACAAACAGACTGCTGTCACGCCATAGCTTAGCCATGACTGGTGTGTGTGTGTGTGTGTGTGTGTGTGTGTGTGTAGTGGAATATAGGCATGACCATACCTGCATATCACAAAAACAACAGATACACAGCAACAATGAGAACAACAACAACAACAACAACAACAATAACAAATAAGCCCATCAGGCTACATGCAAAGTTTAGAAAAACAGAAACAAGCTAAGAACATGTTTAAAAGTTTTCTCTGCCTGCTGCTTCAGGGGAGACACGGTCAGCTGTAACACTGAGAGTCACGTCACACACGCGCCGTGACGCACACACGCGCACGCATTAGGAAGCATGTGGCACGACTTCGTACGTTTCTTTAATTGCTTACATATTTCCTTCTTTCCGTTTTTATTTATTTACACTCTCAGACGTCAGACAGCGACGTGCTTTGATTGGCTGATCCGTCACACTGACGTTACAAACGCTGTGACGTCATAGACGCGCTTCACGATGAGCCCATTAAAAACTGAGAAATGAGGTCGAACATGCTGTTTTTTAATGTAACCCTGCTTCCATGAACAGTGAGGTGTTTCATGTTTTTCCAAAACGACTTGATTCCCTGCAGACAACATGATGAACAGTAAAAGTCTTTTTAAACGCCACAAAACACGTCACGCAGGTTTGTTTATGACTGTTCTGCATCAGCTCCTCCTTTAACAGCACTTTGTGTCAGCTACAGGGTGGAACTGTTTTCCCATTCATCCCAGCTGCATGATTCCTGCTGCTCAACAGATCCGGGTCTCTTTTGTGTCTCCGCTCATTTCATCCAATCATACATGTTTTCAGCTTTTTGCCAAGCCTCACCTGCAAGCCGGTTATTTTAGCTCCTACACACTCTGGGGTATCTTCAGGATACTGGGTGGTTTGTCTTTGTCTTGCAGATTTAAGCAAGACCTGTTCTGGGAAAGAAACTGGCCAGATGAATGTGTGTTCTGCTTGCAAACCCAGAGATTCACCATATTATCCAGCAGTGATGGTGCCTTCATAGAGAGCATTATGTCCAATGTGCCGTAAAGCACCGCGGTACCGACCCATCCTGACACAGTGGAGAACTGATGGGACTCTTAGTCCACAGTGCAAAACATCCCAGATTCCCAATAAGAACTGCAAACGTTCTGCACTTTCTGTTCTACAAATCCTTAAATGCTTCCAGCTGCCCTCTACGATCATAACGGCCGTGTAAGGCCTCATGTGAGGTTAAAGGACAACTGGAAGAGTTGCTTCTGGGGATGCTTGAGGGGGTTGGAGGGTGGAGTTACAGGTCTGAGCCCCATCCAGCATCATTTTGTCCCAAGGTTGGCCTGAAATCTGCCAGTTAGTTATCCGTCTTTATCCCTCAGGAAATGGTGCACATCATCACAAAAAGGCGTTTCATATCTTCAGACCACCGAGGACTTTCTGACTCCTCTCTGATCGAGTCAAACGTTGGTTTGTTCATGACTCAGTGAAATTCCTGTTGAGGTTTGTTCAGGAATTTTCTGTGATTCCCATCACTTTCTTTCTGTTTCTCTTTAATGGGACGCAAATCTCTGATGGAACTTTTTACCTCCACGCCTTCGTCTCATTTATAGCCATTCATGAGCAGTTGGTTTGATTTGCTTTCCTTCTCTTTTAATCAGCTCAGTCCCAACTTCTTTCCAGTGTTGTTGGCTGCAGGTTTAAAATGACTAAAAAAAAAAAAATCAGAATTTCTCTAATTTTCAGTAAAAACACAGTTTATATGATTGGAAAGTTAGAGGATTTATATAAGAAATGGGTTTGAGTGCATGTAAACACACTGGTAGTATCTGTACTTAATAATGCGTGTTGGCTGGTTAGAGGCCCTGCAATGGACTGGCAAGCTGTCCAGGGTGTACCCCGCCTTTCGCCCAAAGCCAGCTGGGATAGGCTCCAGCTTCCCCGCGACCCTTCATTGGATTAGGCAGTTAGGAAAATGAATGAATGAATGAATGAAAGAATGAATGGCTGGTTAGAGAAGAAATGATCATCTCTTGACGTCTCATTATGCCGGATTACGTCTGAAGTGCACCATGATTTGCACGAATCCTTTCATCACATCCCGTTTCACATGTTTGTCCCATTTGCATGATGCGTCACCTCTAGCTACGTGCACCACTCAGACATTTCACACGTTGACACGCGAGGCTTTGGCTTGTGATGCATTCACATTTCCACGTGAAAACATGTTTCTTTGTTTGTTTTGTGAGATTTATGACATCACAGGCGTGAATATGCAAACATGCAAACGGTTTAAAAATACACATTTTTAATCACGCTAAACTAATCATTTGAAAGCATTTAGTCATTTTTAGCTTCTGTTTGCATCTTTGCCTCCGTGTTGTTTGTTTTTTAGGCCCCTGGTTCATCCTGATCATGTAAGCTTTCTTATTGTTTTATCATTTTATCCACAAGTTCATTTTAATTTCTCCTAACCACTCTGGATCTATGTCTGGGCCGTGCAGGGCAGGTGTTTTGGCATGTAAGCACTCACGGGACGTAGTTCTGCTCTGGTTAAAGCAAATCTCAGGAGGATGACAGCTTCACTGTTAAAGCACAAAACATCTGAAAGCACTGGCGCTTCACTGAAAGTCAAGCTCGTCTCAAACGCTTCCAGTTTCTGATGCGACAGATGAGGAAAAAAACAGCATGTCCTTGATGTGAAATCTCCCTGTAAATGTTACAGAGTGTCCGACATGCAGATGGAGGGATTCTCCAGCAGAGTTCCGGTTATGTGATGTTTTCTTTTAAAGGTGTTACAGCTCATCCCAGTCTCCCCAGTTGAGTTTTACCACTGCAGTTTTCTAAGGCGGCTATGTTGACTCCACGGTCCGTTGCTTGGTAACAGCTGATCGTTGGGCATCTTGGAGCACGGCCTTTCCTTTAATCAGCTGCAACCTCGCCACTTCCTCACCCATCCCTGGAAAAACGTGCCCACCCTCCGGATGGATCTATCATTCATTAATACTCCTTCGCTCCCGGATCATCAGCTTCTTCATCTTCATCCGCCGGTTCTGGAACCAGATCTTCACCTGTCTCTCTGTCAGGTTCAGAAGTCCCGCCACCTCCAGGCGCCGGTCCCTGGTCAGGTACATGTTGTAGAGGAACTCCTTCTCCAGCTCCAGGGTCTGGTGTTTGGTGTACGGACATCTCTTCTTCCGGGTTGATTTGGCATGGATCCAACTGGCTGATGGATTTTCTGCGAAAGGAGACGTGGAGGCATAGATTTTTACTTACAGCACTCACCAGTGTGTTTACTTTCCTCTCGCCTGTGTGGGTGTGTGTGTGTGTATGTGTGTGTGTGTGGGGGGGAGTGTGTGTGTGCAGTGTGAAGCGGCTGAAAGACTGAAGAAAACATCGTAAGAAAGAAACTTTATGAGCCTCCAACTTTTGGCTCATTAAAGAGAAGAAACAGCCCCACATGCTGCAAACTGGGCTTCATAAATCCAGACTTTCTCAGTCGTTTAGAACGGCGTTTGTTTGATAAAGACTAAAACAATAACCTATTCATTTCAATAAATTTCACACAATGGGACACTGAATTAAGTTTGTGATTTCTTATCCAGCTATAAAACTTTTTCAGATGAATTTTGGAAGGACACCAAGCGGCTATAAATACAGAGGCGTATAAAACAATAAAAATGGCTTAAATCTCAGCCTGAGTGTAGAAACAGAAGCTCCACTGTTGGATTACATAATTAAACTGCAGAATCTGCAACAGATATGACATTGTTTCTGAATAAATACAAAAGCAACTGGATATGTTTTGTTGATTTGCCTCAACCTAAGAATTAATAGCAATACAATGATTAAATACGCTTCAGGTTTTTAAAAATACATTTTAATCAGATTTTCAGGTAATTAGTTGCAGATGAAAATGTATAAATTCTTGTTCCGTCATGCAAATTGTGTAAAATGAGGCTATTTTTGTTGCATTTTTCCTACTCCAATAAGTTTTAGGTTGCTGTTAAACATTTATCTGTTTTCTGTTATTGTTTTATGCTGTACAAAACAAAATAAAATGATCTCATGTGATGAATATATTTACCATCTACTTTGCACTTCATCTTTATTCAAACTCAACTAGAGAATTAAGATCAACAAGCAGCTAATTACTTAATCCTAAATACTCCCTGTGTAATAATACCCATTTTGACTTTTTAAAACACGTCTTTTGCTGAAAAAAAAATATGCAAAGCATGATCCAAGTTCAAATAAAATCACAAACCAAGAGCAAAAGATCCACCTAACGCCTAATAAACAAGATGAAGAATGAATCTAATCCACACACAACCGTTGGCACAGCTGCAGCTTGCAAATGAAAATGAATTCCAAACCAGCTTCACACACATCCAGTCTGGTTTTTTATTAGTTTGTAACTTTCTTTTATTGATTTTTATTTATTGTCTTGTATTGTTTCTTTCCACGTTCCTGATTTTTTTTCCTGGCCAAACAGATTCTAATCTAACTGAGGGTGAAAAAGCAAATTAAATTATCTTTCAGGTTTAAAAAAAGGCCAAATGTCAGTAAGTTTAAGGCATGCAAGATCTGTGTAAGTCATAAAAAAAGACTATAAATGACAAATTCCTCATGAAAAGGCTCCTCATCCTACGTGTTTGTCTGATTAGCAGGAGGAATAGAAACACTCTCACGTCTTGCTGCACATCAGGAAAAACAGGAAAAAAAAAACCAACCTGCTTCTCTCCTTTAGCGACGTTGCTAAATAACAATAGCACCTTAATTATTTTAATGGACAATAAAGTTTTATATTTTACCGTTTACAAGACATTTATAGGGCTATAAAAGTTCCACACACTCACTTCCAAACAATCCCCCTCTGAAACACACTCACACACACCTGTGTGTTGGCACTCCTTACAGCTAATAAACATTCCAGAGTTTAGTGAGGCCGTCTTTACCCGGGTCAAGCTGCTGCTGTGCTTTTCTCTCCTCGTCCTCCTTCTTGGGCTCCGGCTTCCTCCCCAGCTCCTCCGCGGTCCCGAGCCGCTCCAGGACCACGTCGGCCGGGCTGGCGAAGCTGGAGTCGTCGGGGCTTCCGTGTGACAGCGGAGAACTCTCCGGTTTAATGGCCTCATACGTCGGGCTTGGGTTGGAGAGGTCGCCCTGGGCGGGAAGACACGCGGGGAAACTGGCCGAAACTTGCGACAAGGCGCTCTCCGACGTGGGGGTCGCCCCCTCCCAGCAGCGGACGAACCTGCTGTCGGACGCCGCCGCAGACGCAAGGTGTTCGGCGTGGCTCGGAGCCTGCGGACCGTAGTAGGGGTGGTGGTGGTGGTGGTGGTGGCTCAGGAGGGGGTGTGGGTGGAAAAGGCCGGGGATGGACGCACCAGGGGCGGACTGCAGCTGTGGAGAAGACGACGAAGGGGGAGTAGTGGTGTTTGTCCAAGGAGAAAAGCCATTTAGGCTGGCTTTGTTGGAAAAATGTGAAAAATCCGGGATGTGTGCGCCGGGGGTCCCTTCCTCCTCCGTTCCCCGGGCTGGCTTCGCACAACCGGCGGCCGAACCCTGCAAGCCTCCCGGGATGAAATGCGCGCCGTACGGCTCCTCGCTCTGCAGACCCATCATGGAATAATAATTCGTTAGCGACATGTTTATTTTATTATTTCAATAAAAAGACACTTAAGTGCGACTGTAAAACGTTAGATGGGCTGGTATAGTGGCTTACATCCTCCCCTAAAATGGTAGTATTTTTTTTCCTGCCCTTACCTTCTTCTCGGCTGCTGATTGGTTCCAGTGTGGGTCACGTGGTCAGACTGTATTCAGCCAGTAAGGGAAATAAATCAAATCATTCTTTTGTGTTCAGATTTGTGAAATCAGGCCGCTGCAGGTGGACCTGGAAGTACGATTTATATTTCTCACTTTCTCTACTTTTCTTACAAGTTGAATAAAAAGCAAATTGGAGTTTTTTTTTGTTTTGTTTTTTTTGTTTGTTTTTGGGGAGGGGTGACACTTCGTTTCTTTTTAAAACTCACTTTATTCTCACACTGAGTAGCTTTTTATCCTCTGGCTTTTGCTGGTGTGTCAGGTCCTTTCCCAGATCAGTCCAGCTTCCAGGGAACATATCCTACCTGGAAATTCCTTTAGGATGATCCAAAGCTTTCTGTTGTGTTTACGGCTGGAGCTTCTGTTCTAGATCTGGATTTGGATCATAGGACCAGTCCTCTTCCAGTCCATCTGCTACATGATTTTCGGTTTATTTTCATTTCATTTTATTTGCTCTCGTGAGTAGCAGAATTATGTCAGGGGCTGGTGCAAACAAGGCTTGGGGCTTTTTCACCTCAGAGAAAAACGGACCTGATCCTGGTAAATAACCAGACAGGCCAACACACATATTTCTTTGGCATGATTTATGATACACTCTTCCAACCAGAGGCAAATGAAAGGAATGAAAGGTTATACACACACACACACACACACACACACACACACACACACACACACATATATATATATGTATATATATATATATATATGTATATATATATATATATATATATATATATATATATATATATATATATATGTATATATATATATATATATATATATATATATATATATATATATATATATATATATATATATATATATGTATGTGTGTGTGTGTGTGTGTGTGTGTGTGTGTATGTATACAAAATTGTGAAATTTGATTTGTCCTAGTAAATATAATTTCAAATACAATCTATGGTTATTTTATTTGAATTTACTAGACGTGGGTGGTTTTTATTCTGTTCTAGAAATCAAATTTCTTCATTTGTATAAAACGTTTTGTAAAATTTGTGAAGCTTTTTCTGACTCAACGGGCCACAAGGTTCCTGACCGAAAGCACAATCTGCTTAAAAATGTTCCATTTTGAAGGGAAAGGAAAAACCACAGCATAATAATGCTACCATAAAGCAGCTCACTGTGAGACAGTTTTTTAGATTTATTTTGCACTTTCAAATGATCTTTCAAATGATTTTTAAATGTAAAAATAACTATTTATTAACCTACCTATGATACATTTATTCTTATGCTGCTGATTTAATAACTGCTAAGATTTTTTTAAGCAAATACGCGTAAAGATTATCACTGTATCTGACTCAAATGTCCAGAAATCTGCGTCCCAGCAACCAAACCCAATTTTCAATAATGATTCTTCCAGCCTTAATGTGGACTGTAAACTGTACAATTGGCTAATGTGAACATAATTTTCATTGTATTTATCCCCACATAACCTCAGATATATTCAAGTGAGCCAATCGCTCCGATTTACAAACAAAAATCTATTTAAGTCCAGATCTGAGCGGATCTGGTGAACCGGATCACTGCCCGTTTAGGAGATTATTTAGGAGCAAAACGATCAATAAAACTGCAACATGTTTAGTCATTTCTCTTTAATAGCTCTTCCTCATGTTGTTAGTGTTTGTGTGTGAAAGAGAAATTCCTCTGGCTGCTGGAGAAGATGACCATCGGGCCTCCAACGCAGACTTCCATCGCGCTTCTTTTCTGCGTTCTTTGCGCCATCTGCCGGCCAGGCGAGGAGAAGCAGCCTGCAGGCACCCCGCAAGAATGTCTGAATGTAAACATTTCAGGGGCCTAAAGCAGGTTTTCATCTGAAGAGCAGCACTAGATCATTGCTTTAGGATAATACTTCCAGGTATATTCTAAATAACATTTTAATTTCAATCTTAACCAACATCCGTTTAGCCTAAATCATGTCTTAAATATTCTTCTTCTTATAAAATGTCTAAAAGAAAAAAGAGTTATGTGACTTTTTAGGTTCAGTTTTGACAGCCAGTTTACTTTTCAACCCAAATAAGTCATTGTTTTGACGGCCCAGTTTTGAGGCACTTTATTTCCTTTTCATTTAGCACATAAGTCCTGCATCTGACAGCTGCTCTTAGTGGTAACAGGAACATTTATAATTCAGCTGAGCTGCAGCTGGAGGCACGTAGCAATCAAAGAGTGAATGAAATGTGTCGTGACTGCCTGTAGGTGGCAGTGTCATAATAAATGTCCCAGTAATGAAGATGAGGGTCAAGCTGAAGCTGCTGTAAAAGAATACGAAGTGTTGGACGTGTAAAAGTCACTCACGGCCACCGTATAAATTTATATGACAGTCTGAAAGAGGCCATGAGATGATGCTGGCAACGATGCCCACTATGCATTGCACTGAAGAGGTGCCAACAAGTTTTGGAGATGAGTATTAACACATTAGGCTGCTGTTATGATTTGTGAAATATGCTTAAACATCTGCTTTATGTCTTTGCCTTTATATATTCCTTATACGGCCTTTGCTTTTAACACACTAGAATGAACCCACCGTGGTTCTAAACTCTTATATCTGCAATACGTTAATTAAATTCTGACTAACATCTAAAAATTTTATGTCCAACCAATTCTGTTTATTTGTCAGAACCAGTGTTACCACAGCAGCCAGTATCATTACAAACCAGTGGTTGCTCTCCTGCCTCCTCCTCCAAAACATTTCCTACACAATCCTTGAAAGCGTATGAATGAAAATACCCAATTTTTTATGAATTAATGACAGAATCAGCACAAAAAAGTAGCAGTTTTGGTTTGGGCTGGGGGAGTAAGCCTTGTAACCGAGTTTATTGTCGGTCATGAGGTTGAATTCCTTCAGTTCCAACCAGACACACAATCTCCCCTTTCATCTCCTTGTCTTCCTTGACGTCACACATAAATACACACTCGGCCACATTCCCACTCTCACACAGACTGAGAGAATGTGTGAGACCAAGAAAGAGACATGCAGACTTTCTGGATTGCCCCAATAAAAGTAATCAATGGTGAAAACGGCGGTTATGACGGTGGGGTGTGTTGTGATTTGTTTGCGGTTCAAGGTTTATTAGCAGCCTTGGACTCATTGTGTGTTTCTGCTGTCTGGACCCCTGTTGTTCAAAGTCAGGACCCCATTTGCAAAAAGAGACAGAATACAAGACTGAGACGCTCCCTTCCATCTTTTTATTAATAATACATCATTTAGGCATTTCTGCGCTTTGTTATGGAATGTTAACGCTGAGGTCATAAAAAACTGCTTGACGACATGCTTTTTGCTTTACAGCCTATTTAACTATGCCTCTGGGCATGCTTAATTTGTTGCAAAAGTAATTGTGCATGACACTAACTTCACTTTGATTCTGTATAAAAACACTTTGGTAAGTGAGACCTGAGACAGCAGTGCAACAAACTGGCATTTAAAATGAGACGTATCCTCCAACAAGCCTTTAAAACCTCGAAACTGGTTTGTGCCAGTTTATTTTACAGTCAGAAAAAAACCTTTAAATAACATGTCTTTTATTTTTGTTAAAGCAAGTTTTGAAACTTTGCAGGTTTTAGAGTGGAACTCCATCTCACATTATCTATTTTTATTTATTTATTTATTTATTTTACAAATATTAGTCTTTCTCAAGGGTAACAAGTATACTAATAATTAAGTTGCTTAAGATCCATAAGATTGCAAAGTATTTTTTTTTCTTTTTTTTTACATCTAAACTACAAAACTGCATTCGCAACATAAATCATGGAGGATTATTTGGAATAAGGACTCAAGAATATTTACATGTTAAATATATAGAACTAGCTCATATTGGTCTATATACAGAAAAAGTCCATTAAGTCTGTTTTTACTATTATTTTATAGAACATGGGTAAAAATGTGACAAAGTATAAAACTGAACTAGAAGGATCATTTATTGTTTGGTTGTTTGAAATAATTATATTTCGAACAAGATGGGATCAGATTTTCAGGAATATTATAACGTTATATTTGTCTTAGATGGAGTTTATTTAAAAACATGAACACTGGGGAACATCAAGTGATGAGTCTGCGGATCTGAAGTCAGTATGTGTGTTTTATTTATTTTTTATTTTTATTTGTTTTCTTTTTTTTCTTTTTTTTTTTTTTTGCATCTTCTGCCTGAAAACATCTGCAACTAAACATATTCATTGAAAAGTGTTGGCATGATTAGTCTGCAGGTTAATCTTTGAATGACAGCTTGCTGTCAGGAAGATGGAAATGACAATCAGAATGGAAAGATTTTAAGTAAAACCCTTAAAATCTGAAACAGAAGCCACATGTTTGAGGTTTTAAGTCGTTTGAAACGCTTGATGCGTTCAAAGGATTTTTATTAGACTTCTTTCATCTTTGTGGGGATTTTGTTGTTTTTTTCCCATTTAAAAAAAATCCTACTTTCAAATTTAAATGCAAGAAAAATGTTCTATATATTAACATTTCTCATTCTTTGCTGGTTCATTGCCACTGTGCAGAATGGTGTGCTTATGACTTGAATGCTGCAGCCTGAAGGCTGAATAAACCTGTTAATCCATCTTTGTTCCTGTATTGTCAAAAACACAGCCAGTCTAAACGACGTCCTGTCTGGTTTCATATTTTATAAAAAACTAATTATAAGTCATTTTTATCAAGAAAACACGAGGAACCCATGCAGCACACAACCCGAGATTTCTTCTTCTTCTGTGATCATATTTACTAATAAATCTTATTTCTTATTTTTTCTCACCAAAACAAGCTGTACGTTGTGAACATGGAGTTTCCTCCAGGGCTCCACGCAGCCTCCTCGCGCTCCTGGCCGGCTTGGGACGACGCACGCTGACCTCGCGCGCGCCGCTCGCCGCGCTTCGCTCTCTTTGGCCTTTTCCTCTTATTTCTGCTTCACATCGGTTGTTGCCTCGTTTCAGTCCTAAAAACAGAAAAACGCTGACTAATTCTTGTGTTTGATCCCAACAAACATCAAAGATGAGGAAGTTCTGGATGCGCCTGCAGGGCCTTTGTGCACGCACACGCGTAGCTTCAGTCGGTCTCATCAAATCCCTGCTTCTATCCAATAAACATGAGCATAACTTTACATTTATTCACTGATATTACTATTGATGAAGAATCTGACGTGAACACAAAGTTTACTCCTTCACAGCACAACAAAGAAATGATTTCCACTTCCAAACAGCATTTTTAAACGTCACAAATAAAACCTGTGGTAAGCTCCACATCCTGACATGAGAGCTGAAATGTAAGTTACACAAACAGAATCCAAGACCTGTCCCTCTGTATGTTTTTACCCAGACAGAAGTGCCTTCTTGGTGTCTTTTGTTGCCTGATGATGGCCTTGAGTCTGCAGGCTGGGTCTCCAGTGTAACCTGAACCCTAAATCTTCAGGCTGGGATGCATATTTTTACAGTTGGACCATGTCTAATCCAGGTCTGGGCAGCCGCAAACACACACATATGCACAAAGACAGAAAAATTCACCACTAGCATTACTGAAGCCAAACCTTTAATGCTTCTATAAAATATAAAGAGAGCAGTATAGATGAAATGATGAAAAACTTAATGATAATAGTCATAATAACAGTAAAGGTGTTTTTTTTTTTTGTTTTTTAACACAAATATAAACATAAGCTGCTTTTATGTGCAGATGAGAAAACTTGTTCCTTACTCATCATCTGTCTTGCTTTATGTTCCCAGGCTGAGTCAAATTAAAAGGAAATGTTCATGTAATTCCATGAAGATTGCATTGTTCTTTGTCTTCCTCTTGCATTTGCTAAATCCAGTGATGTCCTCCATGAGGCGTTGACAGCAGTGGCTGTGTCACTTTTAGCATTTCTCTCAGCTCCTTGGAGGCAGTTTGAATAAGACTAACCAAGTTTGTTTGCAAATTAAGCTTACATACGGCTCACCACACAGTTACACAGGATCAGTCTCATCAGCAGCTGTTTGCAGTTTACCAAGTTTTAATCCATTTACACCAAAAGTCACTTTGTAGAAACAAAGAGAGAAATGTTGTTCCACAAGACAGTTAGCATTTGGTGAATGTTTACAGTGTCTCTGCAGGAAGAGGGTCAGCATGTTTGTGTCTGGTGTAAACAGATAAGTGCTTCATGTGTCGAAAGGGAAAATAACTTAATTTAAATTATTGACTCTTGGCCACGTAAGCCTTTCAAGTTTGCATTCAGTGAAAAATTAATAAAACAAATTTATGGTTTTTTAACTTCTAGTTGAGATGATGGTTAATTGGATACTAACAATAGTCAAATAGTCCAAATTTGAGATGGTGATAAGATAAAAGCTCTTGACGTCACATAAAACATGACTCAGTAAGTTTATTTCCACAAACCCAAATATATATATATATGTATATATATATATATTTATATATATATATATATATATATATATATATATATATATATATATATATATATATATATATATATATATATATATATATATATATATATATATGTATATATATATATATATATATATATATATATATGATCAAAGGGTTACAGTTTACATTATGAGAACTATCAACTAAAAACATAAAAGTTTTGTTGACCTTGCAGGAGAGCTACTTTTCTTTTGTTGTGTTTTGTGAGTAAATTTTTATCACACTCTTTCAAACATTAAAGAAATTTTATTCATTAGAACCAAATGACATAATTACTTTACTCTGTCTATAAATATGGATGAATAACAATTAACAAAGAGTTTCTCCATCATGCTTTAAGCCCTGAAATATTAGTTCTCAACGTGTTTTCCCACCTTCATACACCCCCAAAAAAACCCTGCTTTGCTTTATGCGTTCATTAGCTGCTTCTCACCATAAACAATGTGTTCTGGCTGACTGCTTTCCCTTGATAAAACCTAAGTTAAGGTAAATATCAATAAAAGCCTTACTTTTACATTTTATTTTCTCAAATTAAGGTGAAATCTTCTGGACTGTGGCGTTTCTCAGACATGTCATTAATAAAATTGTGCACTTTGTGTTTTCAGGCTCCCAAAACACTGAAAAAAACACCCAGATGATAAAAACTTAAGAGAATACACCTCAACTCGTCTTTGTGTGGACAATACCTTAATTTAAATCACACAAGCTCTGAGCAGTCAAAGCCTCTTTGGGGGGGAGCCATGTAGAATTCCAGCGTCCCAAAAGGAAAAATGAGCAGGACCGATGAATAAATGTTCAAAGCTTCCCTTCCAAACTTTCTTATATGACTCATATCTGTATGCTAGGAGGAATATTTCTTACCAGCATGTAGTAGTATAACTTCCAATGAGAGCTGACTTCTGACCTGATCTTTATGCAAGAGAGGTTACCGTGGTGATAACAGCAAATACAGGCAAGTGTGTTAGTTAGTAACGGCATTTGTTGAGGATTACTACTCAGGTTACATCTTGGTTGTTTTTATTGTTCAAGCCCCTCAACTTTAACAGTCATTTCTGTCATTTGTTCATTCCCTTTACAGTAAATGTTCTGCAGCATAAAGAGATGATACAGTTATTTCCTAATGGAAAAATGACTCTCATCAGTATCAGAAGTCGGTTCACTGTGAGGACATCTCGCTGTGTGCTGTTCTAATGGCGAGGTCACA
Organism: Telmatherina bonti; assembly: GCF_933228915.1. NCBI lineage: Eukaryota > Metazoa > Chordata > Actinopteri > Atheriniformes > Telmatherinidae > Telmatherina > Telmatherina bonti. The sequence continues at coordinate 36,982,798 of NC_136629.1, forward strand.
CTCACATCCAGTCCAGAGTGATCGTTCTGATGTTCTCATTAGATATGGACCATATAATGTGTGTGATTTCACACACTCTTTGATCATCGTATGGCGACATGAAAGCAGCGCTCAGTATAGATGCATGGGAACCGAGATGGCGGACACAGAAAATAATGTGTCCATGAGTTTGATGAAGGCATGTTCTTCTGCAGGATTTCATGCTTGCACATCTGCAATCAAACCGCTTTGCTATCAGCATGACAGCAATGATGATCCATACTGTGACAGCATTCTCATTGTTTTCACACAACAGGCTACAAGAATGTGGCCTTTAACATTTCTGCAGGATTTTCCAGTCAAGCATTGTGTGCACTAAGCAAAAAGATAAAAACAAAAACAAAACATGCTTCTCTCTAAAAAAGAAACTCCAAATAAACAAAAAATAAAAAAATAAAAAAAAATCTGAAGGGATCTCTTAAATGACATCCATTTGATAAAATCTGTGATTTGTGGGAAGCTTTTTTTCCCCTCTCTGCCTCAGCCTTTGGCTTTAATCAGCTATGTCCTGCATGCCTGTGGGAGAAAACACGGGACACAATGGACACAGGCAGGAAACTGCTGCTTTATTGTAGGACTGATGCTTACAGAAGATGAAAATCTCAGCGTGAAGCCGCTTTTTTTCATCACTTTGTCAGGAAACAAAATGCAGATAATAATCAAGATGTGATGCTGGTTATGTTCAAAGTCATCTTTAGTGTTGCTATGGAAACCCACCAGCTTAAAAACAATCAACCCCACCCCCATGGAAAGGACTTTGGACCTGCAGATGCACAACAAGCCTTTGTTCTGTGGGGTCAGGTTCACTGTTAAAAGAGGAAATAACATGTTTATTTAACAGCTTTTTATTCTTTCTATATCACTTACTGGTGCTGCTTGTTGCTTTAATCAATCAGCTGGTTTGCCCTGAGTGAAACGGCCATTTTGGGACGGGATAGCGCTCTTATGATGGCACGGTCACGTGCGCTTTACGTGCCTAACATAACAATTAGGTCATGTGGGCGTTTCAGGAATCTAAAAATGTTTACAAAAATGAAACTGGTGGTCTAAGGTGGGTTAAATCATAATGGGGCAGTGGAGTGGTGTTTCATTAAAGCTCAAATTCCGGAAAGATGAAAACACGTCAGGTGGATGTGAGGGTGGAGCAGCGGCTGCTTGTGTCAGATGACTGGGGAACAGGAATCAAACCTGAAGGCTGGAGCCTGAGTTCAACCAGGTGTCCTCACTGGTCCAAACTGGAGATTCTCCTTTTGTCCTGAACCCAGACATCTTGGGCCGGCTGCGCGTGCTTACAGGTCCTGCACAGATCCAGCTATTCTACAGCAGACGAGTTTTGGAAATCTGTCCCAGTTGGCGAAATAAAATAAAATAAAATAAAATAAAATAAAATAATTTTCTCAGGGATGGGAGGAATTTTCTTCCCAGGAAAACCCTTGAAATTTTTAGCGTTAACATTGTTAAATGTCCTGAACTGCAGAAATTAATCTTAAATTAAATCTTTTTGTTTCCGTACTTATATATGAAACCAGTTTGTTCATTTATTTAATGCCATATATTTAATGTTAGTGCTGTCCTGCACCTAAAGCTTCTGCTGCGCTTCTGGAGCTGCGTGATGATTCGTTTGTGTTCATTCTTCTTTTATGTGGAGATGTTTAAATCCAGCAGATATAACATCCATCTGCATCCTTAGTTTGTTTCTTCTAAAAGAAAGAAGTCTCCTCATAGGCCCAACAATCTTGTGCGTTTAAAGGAAATTATACATTAAGGAAATATATTAAATAGATGTTAAACGATCAAAACTATTTTTTAGAAATCTGTTCTGAGAAATGTATTAAACTCAACACAGTTATAAAACATGGTTGGATCAAAAATACACTGGATGATGTGACAGACATCTGCCAGCGATGTTGTCTTGAAAATAACCAGTTTTGAACCATGGCTAAATGTAAAAAAATCCGGAATTAAATTCGAAATGGTGGCACGAGAAGGCCTTACGTTTTCACTGGAACATTTAACATGAAAAAGGCCTCCATGGAGACGCACGAGTATCAGTTTGATAAGATTAACCAAAGAAACAGTGTCATAAAAACACAAGAAGGTGTTCAGGTCAGATCTGGGATTTCATTTCTTTAAAAGACTTTAAACCTAAACAGGTTTTAACACCTTGTGGAACAAAAACATTGTCATGTAACCTGTAGGTGGACTTGTTCAGGGCATGTACGGTTAAATCCGCCTTTAGGATCACTAAAACCTTTTTTAAAGGAGCCTAAATCTCTCAATTTAATTTCAAAATCAAGAAAACATGATGAGGTCGTGTTTATCAGTTTTTACTGCCAAAAAACAAAACGAAAAAACAAACAATCTGTCTAGGTTGTGTTTTATTTTCTGAGGCTCTTGCGTTGCTCTCAGCTTTGCAGCATCCCACACAAACAAAGCTGATGCTGGAAGTTGTAAACTGGAAAGTTGGAAAAGTCTCTGCCATTCAATTTCATTCGGTATTTAATTTATTACGGGTTAATGAAACGGAAATAACATTAGCATCAGGATTACTCATCAGCTATAATATACACCAGCAGCCTATAGGCCTGTCTGTAGTGCGTGTGCGTGTGAGGGTAAGAGAGGGAGTTTTATTGGGCCCATAACTCTTCAGACTCCGGAGGAAACTCCAAGCACTAAAGTTGAAGGCCAACTCTCTGTACATTGCGGCCAGATTTCAGGCAGCT